>NC_048905.1:254301-267359 GCF_011077185.1 Oxyura jamaicensis | reverse complement strand
TTTTTTTTTTTTTTTTTTTTTTTTGACTTTCTAAAATAACGTGAAATGTTCAGATGGGTTTTGTCCCAGCTTGATTCCTTCAATTTTACAGAAAAAGTCCTTTGATTTTTCTTAAGGTGTGGAAAATAGGAAACTCACTTGCCTTCAGGCAAATACCCAAATGTTTTGGCACAGTTTGATAACTTAAGAAATATATCACTTGATTCTCATGCCTTCCATTGAGCAAGACTTTAAATTCTTAATTAATTGCACATGGGTGGACAACCCTAACCACCTACGCACAAAAAAAAACCTTAAGGAGTTTGTGAACTGAGTTATGTAAAAACATGCACTGGAATCACTAATACGTCAGAATTCCCACTCTCAACAATATCAGTATCAACCTTGGCTTGTACATTCTTCCCAGGGATATGTGGCTGCATGAGTAAGTTTTTAGCTATTCCATGTGCCTTTTTTTCAGCGCTGTTGATGTCCTCAATGTAAGGCACTCTGCCTTATGAATGGGAACAAGCTACTATACATCAATACTTTCTGGAATGCAGCCAGATAACATCCTCCCATGCAGAATAAAATAGGCACTTGACTAATGACTTGCTGCAGCAGCATATTTGGCATCACATTCTGGCTCTGCTCAGAGCTCCAAAAATAAAAACAATATATCAATAATTGTGACATATATTCTCACACTCAGAAAAACATGCACTGTGTATTATATCTTTATCAGATGTAACAGGCCCATTAAAGCTAATAAACATTTGCTCACTACGTAAAGACTTTTTCTTCTTCAAAACAACAACTTGGAGAGGTAAGAAGTTGGGAAATGACAAGATACAGTGATAAAAGTAGAAAATTATCAGAGCCCCCCCACTAATATACATGTATTCAAAACAGCACCCCCCTGTCTGATGGAAACCAACACGAGTTTGCTGATAAGGCCAACATTTTACTTGGAATTTTTCAATCTGAGCAGAGTATTTACCATCAAATTCAGAATTAGTTTTAGCTGTGGTAAAAAGGCCTACTCATTGAACTCTGGGAAGCAGATATTACTAAATAGGTCTGAACATTTGTTTTGCAACCAATCATACTTCTAAGTAGCTAAAATCAGTACAACTTACTACTACCCTGTTGTCCATATCTGCATTGTGAAATCTAGAAATGGTGCCTCATAAGGACAAATAAAATACACCACAAAAATCCCTAAGTAGGGACTGCCAGCAACAGTTCACATTCACCTACATGAATCAGAGATTCGGTTTAGGTTGGCATGGACCACTGGAGGTCAGCTGGTTCCACACATCAAAACCATGGTGGTGGCACAGTTTGGTTCCATCACCACACCATGGCCAATTTAGAAGTTTTTGAATATCTCCAAGGATGCAGTTCACACAATCTCTTTGGCCAACCTATTCCAACATTTGGCTGCTCTAATTGTGAAATTTGTTTTCCTCACTTCTAATTGGAATTTCTCTTGCTGCAATCTGCAGTATTCTTTCTCCTCCTTTCACTGTGTATCTCTAAGAAGAGTCAGGGTCTGTCTTCTCTTTTCCCCCCCCTATAAAATAGCTGAAGACAACGATAAGACTTTGTCTCCTGTCTTCAAACTGAGCAAACTAATTTAATCAGTCTCTCCTAGCATGTGCTTCATCCCTCTAAACATCTTCTTGATGGTCCTTCACTAGACTTGCTCCAGTATTTCAGAGTCTTTCATGTGCAGGGGACCCAGAACCATACACAGCAGTCCACACACAGTGTTGTAAGTGCTGAGCAGAGTGAAATAATTATTTCTTTTGACTTGATAACTGTATTTTTAACAATACAGCCTAGTATGTGGGGTCAGACTTCTTCACAACGGGGAAACCACTGGCTCAGGTTCAGCTTGTCCACCAAGAGAAGAACCGCTCTGTATTCTCCACTCAATCTGCTTCTGAATATTCTTGGAGGCAGCATTTTGACTTGGAGGAACCTTTGGCCTACCTGAGGATGACAGGTTTCAGCCTGTCAGACCAGCTCTGTTTAAAGATTACGAGAGCAAACAAGTCTGCAAGTTTGGACAGAAAAGTATCTCAGATGAGGCACATTTTCAGTCAACTGGTGAATATTTTTGCACTTTGCCAATATGAATTCTTTCCAATCTAGAAGTTAGGCAGATGGATACTAAGGCATTTTTGGTATCCTTTTAAATAGGAGTTGTAATAAAGGCTTTGTGGCATTAATTTTACAGAATTTCATATTGAGATTTTGCATCTAAGTATTACCTCATTGTAGAAAGGGAAACTGAATATTGCTTTCTCTGTATGGCATTTTTCTTCCTAAAGCTTCAGGATAGATTTTATGTTTCAAAATGTAAAAAACTCCAGTTTTGTTGGATCTCTGCTGTGTCCTACTTCTAGTGTTCTGTCTCTTATGCACCCTACAGTGTATCACAGCCTCTCATCAGATCCTATCTAAATGGTCTGGGCAGGCCCTACGCAGCTTAAAGTCTGTTGCTCAGAAAATGAATGACAATTTGATTTGGAAGCCCTAATCAAAACACCTAAACACAACCTGAAAGGAAACATTCACACCATGAACTTGCTGCTATGGGGCACAGAATAAGCATCAGGAACCCTTCTGATATTACAATAACTTTTAAATGCCAAGAAAAATCTCAGCCAAAATCTGTCTCACTCATTAGCCTACCTCCAAATATCTCACTCATTACTCCCACCTCCAAATGTGCTGTCTTCCTTTCTTCTCTAAGCCTCAGAAAACCTTCCTACAGAAGTCTGTAAATAGATGCTTATATTCTTTTGCTAGAATGATGGGATGGATACTGAGGTTGCATCAGACAGTGCACTCTGTAGCAGCAAATTAGGCAAGACAGTGCAACCAAAGTGGGAGGTTTCCTCATTCCAGTGTCAAGGAAGCTGCGTGTTCCGTCAAGCTGCAGCTTTATAGTTTCAAGTAGTCCTCTGAAGTCTTGTTTGCTAAACACTATTCAGACTAGGAGTATCTTCTTGATTGTTTGGGGTTTTGTTCTTGCTGCCTAGAGTAGCAATCATCAACATCAGCCAACAAACGTTTCATGAATATTCTCCGTGAATTCATTCATTCACATTCTAAGCCAGGCTCTTGGGCTTTCCAGAACCAAAACTCCACTGGCAGCCCACAGCAGCCGAATCCAGACCAAACAATTTAAACCATAGATTGTCTTTTGTGAACTGCACCTTATAGGAACACACACATATTGCCAAAGCAAAAAAAATAATAAATAAAATCTGCAGGCCTCCACCCCAGACAAGATCTTTAACTATCCTGCTCTTCCCCTATCTTAACTCAATGGCATCTTTTTTTTTTTTTTTCTTTTTTTTCTTTTTAACTGCCAGAAGTGATGAGAAATTAACCATTTATTCATTATCTGCTTTCTTTAAAGACAAGATGATCAGTGTCCCTCTTGCTCTCCACACAGAAGCATGATTTAGCAGGGCCCAAGGTCTATTTGACATACTACAACCTTTTTTGAAAGGATATTCAGTCCCTCTGTTTTACTGAATTTGGCATATATGACCCTAACTCCTGCATGGCATAAAAGCCCCAAGCTGTCTTGCAATGTAGGAAGGGTGATCACTGAAATGTTGTGAATTGTAATGGTGCACAGGGATCTTTCATACTGTGACAATTTGCACAGCTACACTCCAAATCACTAAGTAGAAGGCAGTTCTGGACAGATGGGTTCAAACAGAAATACGGTCTCAAAACATGTTGTTTCTTTGAACTTCAGGAAAATACTCCGATCTGAGTTTTCCATTGTGCCACTGCCCTTTGCCCATATTATAAAAGTAATGGAGTTATGCCTGTTGTCACTAACACACTGGTATGTTGGATTTGTTTAAAGAATCCTGCGTAGGACACTCAATGCACTGGAACTGTCAACAAAGGAAAAGATGGGCAGGCAGAGGGACCTTCTCCCTCTCACCATGACAGCAAATTTGACAGTAACTCAGTTGGATACACATTGCCTGTGAACTCATCACTTCTCATTGCAAGGCCATGGAATACAGTATTTTTGCTCCTTTCTTCACATCACATTGTTTCCGAGCACCAGACTGGTAGACCTTTAAAGGCAGAAGAACAGTGAAAGGGTAGGAGAGCTTCTGGGCTGTGTGTGAAGGTGAGTGTGGGTATTCACATAAAAGACACACTTTTCCAGTCACTACTCCCACAGAGCAGTTTGAAAGGACACAGTGCATGGCCCTGTTAACCAGCATCTCCTCTGCCCACAGCTAGTGACAGGGGTCTCAAAATTTTCAGGACAATAGGAATTCAGCATTTCAGCTACACTGGTATGAATCTTTTGGAATACTCCCAGTGGAATTATTGTTATTATTATTATTATTATTATATTTTTGCATGGGAATTATGTTCAGCTCTAAGAGTCAATATGGCAATAACAGATCAGCAATAAGTAACCACCTTACTGAGTCACACCTTGAACTCGCTAATGGAGATGGAACAGTTAATTAGGCAAGGGGATTAGTCAAAGAACAATACATCTCCTTTATCAACACAATCCATGCTATGACTCTCATTGCCCTGTATGTCTGACCTTCATGCTGTGCAGAAGACATTCTTAGTGACACTACACATGGGCAACACCTTCTTCTAATTACCTTCTACAAGGGGGATTTCATCATCAGGGCTCCTGCTCACTGTGTGTATATATATATATATATATATATGTATCTGCACCCACAGATGCATGAATACGCATTTAAGCTAAGTGTTCTGGAACCAACCTTGGAGCACAGGCTGGCTGTGAAACAGGTCAAGAAACTATGTCTGCCATGAAGATAACAGGCACTTTTGTGCTCCTCACCCTGGCAGTTATTTGCTTAGCAAGTGAGTAGCCCTTTTTTATTTCCTAATATATTATAGTTCTAATGTTTGAGTACTTCAGACTTCTCAGTCTACTAGGATAGGTAGCAGTGGTTGCTGGGCTGGGGTGGCAGAAAGAAAGTGAAATCTTATGCTTGTGCATTTGTTAGTAAGCACTATTTCACCAGCTTTACAGTTGCCAACTTGGGCAGATTAAACTTATTCCTTTATGGTGGTGTGAATCAGAGCTGCCTTCTGCACTGTAACTAAAGAGTGAACTGCAAAGTCTAGATACTAAAGCAGTTTTTTTACCCATTCATTTCTTTCTTTGATCTGAGTGCGTTGCTCAGAGCTGATGAGATCCTTCTCCTGCCACACTGAGTAAGCAGGAGATGGTTGATTATACACTAGCCGTAAAAGATGCTGTGAATAACCTCCTTTACTAATTTGCTAATTTGTCAGGACGGAGATCGCTTTGAGGTGCAAGTTGCTCTAAGGTAAAATATGGAGCTTGGAGGAATTTCTTGAGTAATTTACTTGTAATTCACTTGATTATTTATTTTTTAGAGCAAAAACTTTCAGGAAAAAAAAAAAAAAAAAAGAAGTACATTTAGAATAACTGAACATGGGGAGTGCAAGTCTTCTCTGCTATTAGTATAATCTGGTCCGATAGCCATATGAATGTTAAGTAAAATACAGGGAATTACTAAAACAAGACTGAAGTTATGAAACATAACCTTTTTCCATTTGAATGGCTCAGAAAATTTTGTTTTGAAAATCATCTCAAAATCAAATTTTTAATGAAAATTTACAGTTTCCATGATATAATATGCTTTTGATGAAAAATAGTCTTTCAAGCAGTTTCATTCATTGCAATGGCAAAAAACAAACAAACAAACAAATATTGCTTTCATAAGAATTCCAGCCAATCCATTCCTTGGATGCTCTAGCTTATCTTTTCTGCTTTAAAACTTTGTGGATCAATCCTTTTTGAGCCAGATCTTTTTCACCTTAACTCCCAAATACATAGTGGGTACAAAAAGATTACCAGAGAGAAAAAATAAATAAATAAAAATCTTAATGTGTCTGTGGACATAGGTTAAATTTGATCTGATTCCAGAATCATGAAAATTCAGTAAAGCTTCTGATGACATTGACCAAAACCTGACATAGTGAATAATTTATGCTAGTTTTCTTTACTTTGGGTGACTTTATTTGATCAGAAGATGTAAAGAGGTCCATGGAAGTGAATTTTAGTGCAAAGCTGAATGTCAGCTGAATCCTGATTCAAACCAGCTGTACTTAATCAGAAAAATAAGAGCTAGAGCTGTATTGCCTTTTATATTACACTGCATTTTCTTCCTGCTTCTTCTGTACAGAAAACCACTGCCTAATAACTTCTATCCTTTTGAAGCAACAGAATGACAATTACAGGACAGGAGAAGAACAAAATACATTCCTAAGGAAAGTAACAAATGTGTCACCATAGTGGAGACATGCCAGTGTTACTTGATTACTTTCTGGGAGGTGTAATTATCATTGAATAGCTATTTTGAAGGAGCTTTTTGAAGCCCCACCTGAGATCAGCACTCCATTATATTAGATGCCATGCATATACAAAACAGGAGCCAATCCTTCTCCAAATAGTTTGGATTCCATATTGATTGGCAAGGGAAAACAATTTTTAAAGTGGTACTATGATCCAAATTTCATTATCATCCTAATCTATATATTTAGCATTATATTTTAATGAAGATATTATCCTCATTATAAACAGAAGATCGAAGTATAAAAGGACAGCATGACTTGCTTACAGCCACATATTATTTTTTTGGTAGACCTGGGAATTAAAACTCACTCATGTCCAACCAGTTCACACTGAAGAAGATGGGCCATTTAATGTAATGTTGACTCCTGGGTCTTTAGTCTTTCTCTGATGAAAAAGGGAACAATAGGCTCCATTCCCTCTGACGACAAAGGCTGTTCTAGCTGCTGACACAGATTTCTAAGGAAAACAATGCAGTAAGACCCGCTTGTTTAATAGGTCCTGACACATGTATCTTATTCAACCCTGAAAAACTATGTCACTATTTACTTTCAAGAAGGTAAGAGACTTGGTGTTGCTGGAAGGGCTGCTGCTGATTAAACCACCCCAGTTGCAAATGAATATTTACAACAGTGCATTTTATTTTATCTTTTGTGATTCTGTTTATATTGCAGATGCTGCCAAAGAGGATGTGGTGAGTAATTTTCTCCTTTATTTCTTGATAAAAATACATAGTTTGTAACAACAGTGCACAGAGAGATTGATGAGGTCAGAGAAAACATACTAAACATTAATTAATTGCAACCAAAGTAAAAAAGAAATCCCTGAGGCTGAGATACATGGTTTCCATATAGTTGCCCTGACACCTTCCAGAGGTTTGTTTGTATGATGTAATCTAGGCAAGGCAAAACTATAAGCCAGAGAAATTGAGATTTTTTTTTATATATTTATCTGGTGACATTATAAGGCTTGCTTGGTGATTCTCAGAACCTAAATCATATACCTAAAGATTTTAATTTATCCCTGATTATGATGGAGCATCCATCCTGGTGTCATCCTCTGAAATAAATGAGCCACTAAGTAATACAAGTCCGTGCTCAGGTGACCAGAGACAATTCCTTGAGGGGTCCAGCGGACAGCAGCAGCGTATGGAAATCCACGCATGAACACACACAGAGCATGGCCCCAAACTAGCACAACATACACAGCATCCAGTGCTTGAACCTACACAGCCATACACTCTTTTCCAGGAAGAGACTGTTCCACTCTCCCATTTTACGAACCATTACATGCATATATGAGGCAAATTCACCCAGTTTCTAGCTTTTTTATTAGTTAGTATTTGACCAGTTTTAAACTGAGAGGTACAACTACAGAGATTCCCACCCATGCCACTGCCTCAGCTGGGTTGTGTAGTGGAATCAGCTGTGTCAGGTTTCTGACCTGCCTTTGTGATGAGGGTTAGGTGTGTTGCCTCCTGCTTTCCAGCGCAGTGTTTGAAATGCTTTGGAGAAAAGGGAAATGACCAAATGTAGGAAAAATCTAGGTTGACTTTTCTTATGGGACACTGGATTTGAGCCTGTAATACCTAAAAGAGTGATTGGTTAATGAACCTTTTGCCAGAGGAGCTAACTCAATCTGCCAGTCTTCGCTGCAGCCATGGCACAGGCTGCTGGAGGAGCTGCCCACACACAGTTTCTTGTTCACCACTCTCGTGGAGACTGTGGACAAATACTGGTGTAAAAATAATCACATAATCTGCAATAAATTCCAGGTTTTGGTTGAAGTAAACTCCTCCTTTTCACTAGGAGGTAGAACGAAGGGGAAAAAAATCAGGCCATAAGAAGAGAACAGCAAAACTAGGTTCTGTTTTAAATACTTATGTTTATAACTTATTTTTGATAAATATTTAGAAAGGACAAGTTTCAATCGTAGTTTCCCTGCAAAGACTAATGTTTCAAATTCTCACTAGACTGGCAGTAAAAAGAGCTGAGCCAATTTTAGCTACAACAGCACATAAGAAGAGAGGTGATTTCCAAGGCAATGAAATCCAGGCTTTCAAGGACAACAAATAGCACATTGAATAGAATATGCGAACTGCACAAAGAGCTCTTTGTTCATCAAATACCAGGAATGACATTAATTTGACAGAAGAAGATTGAGCTCCAGAAACAGGACAGGAGCTCTTTTAGTCATTTATTTTATTAGTTTGTACTCTCATTTTTATATACAAGTCTGTAATAAATATGGTTTCACTAAGAGCCTTTCAACAATTTGTTTTTACGCTAATACTTACCCAGGGATTTACCTAATTCTGCCTGGCCAGGTCTCTTCACCAGTGTAAAAAGCGTCATAAATCGCTATTATTTTTTCCAGTGATTACATTTTTATTTAGACAGACAGCAAAATCCCCAAAGGTGCTCACTGACTATCAATGGCTATCACTGACTGCTCAATGGCTATCTGACATTGGTAGCATCACACACATCTGTCAGAAGAAACATTCCTTCTTTTGAGGATTAAGCTCAGCTATCGTAGCTGGTAGAGCACAACTGACCGTGCTTCTCTACAGCAGCTGACAACCTTATCATAGATCAAAAAAAACATACATATCCATTATTTATGTAGGTGAATAGAGAATGTGAGAAAGATGTATTCCATCTTTAAAAAATGATACTGTATTTGCAGGTAGACTGCAGTGAATACAAGAGGTTAGAGAGAGGAAGACCTATTTATTGTGAAAAACTCTACCAACCTTTTTGTGGCTCTGATGGGAAAACATATAACAACAAATGTTCCTTCTGCAAGGCTGTCCTGTAAGTAACATACTAAGTAATGACTCCCAAATAAGCTAAATTCTGAGTTCTCTGGTATTTCCACTCCACCTAAATGCTGTCATTCTGTTCAGGATCTGTGTCTTTGCTTAAGAGGCTCCATTCCTTTGCCTCTTTCCTTATCTTTATAGATTAGTTGCTTCTCCCACAAACAAGAGTCAGTTGATCTAAACAGATGACCTTGGTATTTGTGTGAGCAGCACACATATTCCTATACTAGCAGGAACTGGAGGTTGGACGATAAAAGAGTTGACTGAGCCACCTGTGGCTAACAAGGCATCTGGGCCAAATCAAGTCATACAAGAATTCAAAAGTTGTATTGGACATATCAGAAACTTTTCTTGCTTTTTATGTATATAACATATTTTTTAAAAGAAAGTGTTTTATAAATCCGTGCCTTCTTGTCTGCTGCAAATGTTTATAGCGTCTTCTTTGTTAGCACTTTGTCGGCTGAGGACTTCGTAGAGGTTTTAGCTCATAATGTTAAGTTTACTATCTTCAATGTCTATGTCCTTCCCTTCTTTTGCAGGAGAAGTAGAGGAGCCTTACATATGAAGCAAGAAGGTGCATGCTGAATGAAATCTGTGGGACGGAGAAGAATGCTGAGAACAGCTTTTCACTGCCTTATCACAATCTCTTAATTTAATTTCTTTCACCCTGTCTGTCCTAATGATGGCAAACAAAGCTCAAAGTAGACTTTTCAGCTGTGCGCTGTCATTTGTGCTTCCCTCTGATCCAGAGTGCTGGGATTGACAGTTCTGTACTCCAGTTCAGGATTCTCATGAGCATTCCTGTTTCTCTAACAAATTGGTTTCCACATGAGCACTTCATTATATATTTGTCTCCATAGTGAAAGTTAAACCTTCTTACATTGCCACTTGATTTTAGTGCAAGTATTGCCTCTGCTCTCCTCGTTGGTGAAGTGTTTTCTCTCATTTACCCAGAAACTTCTGCATACACTTCTTTTCAAAGGCCTCAGCTTTCCTGGGAAGTGTTTGGACTCTTCCAGTTTTGTAGTTAAATTTTAAATTCTCATTTTTCTTTTAACTTTGTACAATTCTGATTCATTTATGTTTAGCTTCTTAGTTTGCATGTTTATTACAATAAATGTAGACTCTTTTTATTTTTTTGTCCGTGGCAACCTTTATAAAGAATAAATATATTGTATCTGCTATAAAGGAGATGCTTCCCAAATCAGAGAAAATAATTACAGAGCTGAAGCCAGGGCAGTGTGTTGGCAGAGCTAAAAAAGCCGAAGTACAGAAGACAAAAGTTGTAATACTAGCAACATGCACTAGATGGCCCCATGATATTGGAATTTACTCCGCAATCTGGCTATTTTTTTCCCTCAAATGAAACAAATCCCCAAGTCTGTAAAAGAGGATAAGCCTCATAGCAGTGTCTCTGTTAAATCTTGTCATATAAACGTAATCATTAATGATTCTTTTAATTTATGATAAATTGGCTGCTTTCAGACCTGGAGAAATTTCTGTTCTGCTATTACATCCATATCATTGTTAAGTTGGTTTATGTCTTTTACACGTGAATAGGTAGTCAAGGGAACACATTTTCCAGGATTAAAGTTTATGAGTGATTGACCTTGCTGGGATTACACCTGAAGAAAATTTTGGCAGTGGAATGTGGGTATCAGTTAGGCTGAAGTGAGACTCATACTGGACAGACTGGAAAATGAGAAAGGAAACTTATGTCCTTGCCTTTGAAGGCAAGATACCCAAAAGCCTAGCCATGCCACTGCTGGCTGAATATCACTGTAGTATCAGGCTGGTTGAATTCTGTGATAGAAGGATCAAGAGGATTTGTTGGTCCATTGGATCTGTTATTTCTCTTGGCAGACCTGAGGACGTTGTTCTCATTCTTTGTACAGGAGAAGAGGATTTTGGACTTTTGCCATCCTGGTAATGACCACATAAACAGTCTTTCACAGGCTACTTCTCTACCAAAGAGTTAAACATTGCCAGAACACAGCCGTGAGCACTGAAACTCCATCATCTTTACTTTGAAGTTGTTAGCATAGCACTGGCATGGTCCTGTCTTGGATCAAAATTCTTCCCAACAGTTCTCAGGCATGTCTTGGGAGGCTGAGGGTCACTCCCAGACAGGAAACCGGATGAAGTTTTGGAAACTAAAAGTGATTTCATAGCATAGATGTGCCTGGACTCAACTAGCTGCCCTCTGCATGTGAGAGGCTCTGTTTAATTTGCTATTACACACAGATGTAAGCCTAGTCTTTAGTTTGATTTATAACATGAATTGTTTGAACAATTTTTAAAGTAAATGCCTGTTAAACTCAGTAAATGGATGCAAAGCCTCTGGTATGTGATGTTGATTGTGCTGATTCTAGCTACTAAACAAACTACAAAAGTCAAAGTGGATTTGAAATTCAACATTTCTTTTTCATCCTGACTTTGGTTCTCTAACAACTGAAAAAAAAAATACATCACACAAAACAAACTGTGGGATAAAGGGGGTCTTAATCTCCAAGAATACCAGATGTCTTTTCTCTTTCATGTAAACCTGCTGCCTTTCACATACTCAGTGGACAATTTGGAGGAGACCTTTCAAGCTCAGAGAACTCAGAACACAAAATATTAACAGTATCTTTTTGGGAAGGGAAGTTTAGAGTTCAACAGCAGTAAAAGTTGTGTTCTCTTGATCACCTTGGCTGGGAAAATCCAGAAGAAAGATAAAACTGAAAACAACAGAAAATTAAAGGAAAAAATGAGAAGAAATGCTAAAGTAAATATCTCTAGAAAGATGGAGTGCTATATTCCAACCAAACAAAAAATAAATCTGCATTTTTATGTCAAATATGACTAAATAATGAGTGAATTTAACAAGAGGTTTCTTTTTTTTTTTTTTTTTTTTTTTTTTCTGACTGCATTTCCCTTAAGCATTGCATTTCTTGATAGCAATAACTGCTGAATGCTAAGTAAACCCTGGCCAGCTGGATTACTTAACATTTTTAAATGCTATTTCTGTTTACTGCTGTGTCCCATGAAATCATAGAACAAGAGTGAGGTTTATCCTCCACTGCGGGAAGTTTTAGAGTCATTTCTAAGGGATAGTGGTGCTCATAGTACATTAAAAACCTCCTTATCACTGGAGAATTCAGTGGCCACTGAAACTGATGGGGGGCTATCTATGACCTTGGCTTTAACTTATCTTTGAGAAAGGAGAAAATTGGCATGTTATTTTCTAAGTTACGCACAAGCAGAAGATACTCATTTTGATGTCCCATTAAGGTTATCAGTTTAGAACAACATTCTTAGCCAAGGGCCAGGATAAAATTGGAAACTTAAACATTCAGACTAATGAAGATGGATGAAAGGTTTCTGCACAGACCATGGTCCTCTCCTCTTTGAAACTGAAGTCAAGATTAATTAGCAACTTCATGTGTCAAAGGATGGACTCCTGCTCTGAATGCTGGATCACACAAGTTGCTTGTGTGAGGAACAGAAAGCTCCTAGAATGAGGACTGCGGTGACTCTTTTCATGGTACCTCCCAGGCTGTGGTTCTGCTTGGTGTATTTTTCTCAATAAACTAAGACTTTATGTGCAGTATGGGTAGGGAGAAAAGTGGTGGAGGGGCTCATCTCCAGAGGTAAGCATTAGGTGCGGGTTGCATCTTTTTATCTTCTCTCTGAAATAAAGATGCTAGAAATCCGTGTAATTCTAATATGAACAAAAAAACATGATTTTTTTAGTCATTTAGTTATAGTGTGGCTTTTCTTTTTTCTCTTTTCTTTTTCCTTCCCTTTCCTTTCCTTTCCTTTCCTTTCCTTTCCTTTCCTTTCCTTTCC
>NC_048905.1:235725-254291 GCF_011077185.1 Oxyura jamaicensis | reverse complement strand
TTCCTTTCCTTTCCTTTCCTTTCCTTTCCTTTCCTTTCCTTTCCTTTTTTTCTTTTCTTTTTTCTTCCCCTCTGGAAAAAAGACAGACACATTACCTACCGTTGAAATATTTTCTGAACATCTTTGAGAATCTAGTGAAGTTGCCATGTCTTGAAGTTGCAGATAAGACTTCTGACAAGAAAAATACTGTAATAAAAATTCTCCACTGAGCCACTGGACTATTCGGATATTTTTAAAGCATTTTTTCAATCCTCTTTAGCCAGATTACTCACATCAGTACCTCCAGCATTAATTAGATATGCTGCTGGTAATGAGATAAATTTTAAATTTGTTCTAAGGTAAAGAGAAACTGTTGGTTAGAGCCACAAGTGTCCATGAGTTCTGGAGGAATAGCAAGATTAAGGGCTGTGTGCATGGACCAGTGAAAGAAGCTAGTCAAATAGCCCTGCCTGTTATTTTTTTGAGTAGGACATGAAGATGTACGCAGATAATGAAACTAAAGATGAACCAGTGGCATCAAAAAAATCTGCCAGCATGAAATATCATTTTTCATCAGATGGAGTTGTTTCCTGTTAAAAGAGGTAAGATGAGAAAGGTGAGGAACCTAATTCTTTTCATACTGTATGACAAGAATTAATGGAGGATGTTGGCAGAAAATTCTTCTGCCTATCCTTGTACACAGACTGAAGTCAGCACTATTATGCATTCTGTTTATCTGCAGGCCCTAGCAGTTAGGCTGTAGAAACACAAATCAGTGAGGTAAATTTTTTTTCAAAGTTCAAAGGCTTTTGGATCTGTACAGTCAACCTAAAAGTTTCTAAGAACAGGGCATGAACATGTCTTGACTGAGAAAGATTAAATTGGGAAAACAAAGTCAAACTCTGATATTTCATCACAATGTCAAAAAATCCAACAGACAATTTTGGGGCTATTTCCTGTCTTCTGTCTTGGCCTGTTACATCCAAAGTGGGTATTCACACCTTCTGCTTTAGTATATTCAGACATTTAAGCACCAGTGTGTGTGAATCAAACCTAAGATAATTAAGTTTCCTATGGAGCCAATGGACATCCACAGGGGTGATTGAGAGCCCTATAAGTCTAAGTCTAAGCCTAAAATAGACAGTATATACATCCATCACAGATGCCAGATGCCTGGGACTCTAATTCTTTTCTCATCATTTCTGACATAAAAGAATGGTAAGAAGCAGCTGGAGAGCAATACTCCCCAACATGGTGTGCTTGCGGTATTTATCTGCCCATGCTAGCATCACGTGATGGTCTACAGCTGCAGACAATACTGAGAACCATACCAGCTTTTGCCACATACCTGAGCAAAGAATGTGAGATGCATGTTGCTGTAAATGACATCTGAAAAAAAATGCTGAAGTAGCCAGACAATCTGGATGGTCAAGTTTGTGCAATGTAGCAATGACATAGAAATATGGGGAAGGAAAAATATATGTAGCCTGATGAAACATGCTCAGATCCTGTTTGCTACAAAATAAAATAGAGGGAGCCAAATATTGGCATAGAATGGAAAAATAGAGCAGATCTCCTTGCACTGATAAAGGACTAGAGTTTTCAAAACTCTACTCTGAAAAGGAACTGATGTGTCATTGAGGTATCTATCTATTTATAGATATATGTGTGTGTGGAGAAGGAAGGGTCTTCATGGTAAGGTCTTCTGATGCACCTTTTTAACTTTTAAGAGAAGACATAACAGAATCATAGAATCATAGAATATTCCGAGTTGGAAGGGACCCATAAGGATCATCAAGTCCAACTCCTTGCATCGCACAGGTCTACCCAAAAGTTTAGAACGTGACTTAGTGCACAGTCCAAACGTTTCTTAAATTCATACAGGCTTGGTGCAGTGACTACTTCACTGGGAAGCCTGTTCCAGTGCGCAACCACCCTCTCAGTAAAAAATCTCCTCTTGATGTCTAGTCTGAACTTCCCCTGCCTCAGCTTCACCGTGTTCCCGCGGGTCCTATCACTGGTGTTTATGGAGAATAGGTCACCCACCTCTCCACTCCCCCTGCGAGGAAGTTGTAGACCGCGATGAGGTCCCCACTCAGCCTCCTCTTCTCTAGGCTGAACAGGCCCAGTGACCTCAGCCGCTCCTCATATGTCTTCCCCTCTAGGCCCTTCACCATCTTTGTCGCCCTCCTCTGGACAGTCTCCAACAGTTTCATGTCCTTTTTGTACTGTGGTGCCCACAACTGCACACAGTACTCAAGGTGAGGCCGCACCAGCGCTGAGTAGAGCGGGACAATCACTTCACTTGCCTTACTAGCGATGCCGTGCTTGATACACCCCAGGATACAGTTGGCCCTCCTGGCTGCCAGGGCACACTGCTGGCTCATATTTAACTTGCTGTCAAATGAAATACATAATGAAATACAGGCCTGAAAATCAGGTGGCTTGGATTCCTGAAAAAGAGAATAACAGTACTATAATAAAACTACTTCACCTGTCCATAAAGGCCAAACTTTATTTTCTAATATTGCTATTACTGTCATTGTTCTTGCACACAAGTACAGAGGAGGAGGACCACTGGTGCTCTATGTGCTCAATGTAAGAGATGGGCCCTGTCCCAGATACCTCTGAGACTGACCTGGAAGGCAAACTGCTGAGGGGGTATGTTGTCACTTCAATCAAAGCATCACAGATACCAGAATTGTATGGCTGTGCCAGAACCAAACTCCTACACTACCAATTACCTTCTTAAAGACATCAAGGGCAACATGAAAAATTGCCAGCTGTACTCCATAGTTGCTATTGCATAAAGCATTCTTTAGATCATACCAGAATTCCATGTCTCTGAACAGAAGATAATACCAGATGACTGAATGGTGAAGTATAATGGAATATAATTCACATTCAACTGGCCTCATTATGTAGTATCAGCATCTGGTTAGCCTGGAGAGCTGGATTCTAACCCTGCCCTAAAACCAGTGTGATACTGCTCAGGCTGTTTACAATAAATAGCTCAAAGGTTATCTCATGCCTGTTTAGTGTACCAGTTGCTACAATTATTCAGTATTTCTCAATCTTTTAATAGTACTAAGTATTTGGGGAAAAAATAAAATAAAATAAAATAAAATAAAATAAAATAAAATAAAATAAAAGGCCCTCATTGTCTCAAATACAGACTATATAATTGTAAAGCATTTTCAACTATTTGGTTTTAATATCGTAAGATCTTACTACATAAGGCTCTGTAACTTGCACAGAGAACTGGTAAAGTTGCACAGACAACTGGTAAATAAAATGTCGCCACCAAAACACCTGTGAAGTTCTTACCACTTAGCAAAATTCTAGCATTCTTTATTTTATCCATGTGTCAGGAGGTATCTTAAATGCTCATTTTTTCAATTTTCATGCTTTAAATTCCAGATTCTGGATCAAAAGAAGTGGAGGAGGTAAAGTTCTATATGCTAGAGAATTAGGTATTGCAGATAATCTTATTTCAAGATAATACACAGACCATGTTATTGTTATATGTTAATGCCATGTAAAACTCCCCATTTTAGTGCAGGAAGTCATACTTATTTGAAATCTTCTATTAATATATTTGATTTTCACCACAGAAATTTGTGTTAATATATGCTATGTATCTGAATTCTTGCCCTATACTCTTGTTGGAGGAGGAAAAGAACCTGATAACTGAGGAAATAACTTTTTTCTTTTCTTCTTGGAAAATGGTTGTAGGATTCTATATATGCACTTAAAAGACAGAATTCTCTTTTGAGTTTAACAAGGCACATGGAGAAAAATATATATCTGTCAGGAAAAATAAAACAAAAAGTCATGATGATGGTCAAGAAATGTGAGACCCATTTTTTCCAATTCTGTGGGACATGAACTGTATTAAACTATTGAGATGTGAGCAAACATATGTAGATACACATTTAAAATCTGAAAAACTGAGAAGAAATAAAACCTTTTATTTCCCTTGTTGATTAGACTTCAAAATTCCAGCACAAATTGGTCAGAGGAACCACTAATTATGAAGCTGTCTTCCTGCTAGGCCTACATCAGCTACAAGCATGAGAACTCTAGTGTCTTGTGCCCAAGGGTTAATGTCTCTTCAAAGAACAGCAGCCTCTCTTGAAAGAGAAGTATGTCACATACATCTTCTGCTGACTTGGCCATGTTATGACCACGCTCCTTCAGTCCTCCCAGAAGCAGCACCTGAAGGTAGAGAAGTGCCATGTAGGCATGGGGAAGGCTGTTTTCCCATCCATGCCACTGAGGTGCCATCTTCTGGGAGAAGCACAGCACATCCCGTGATGCTGTCCTCCCACCTGTAAAGCTGTGCCCTTTCTGAGCACAGCTGAAAAGATGATTGCATGCAACACAGAGCATAACAAAAGAAGGACAGATTTGTTTCTGCTGCTGTCTTCTCTCAGATTCTCCACTCTGTGGCTGGTTTCAACTCCTGTATTGGACAAGCCCACTACTGCAAGGGCTGGAGCTGCACTTACATTCATAGACTTATGTGTAACTTCACAGGAGGGCTTGAGGATGTTGTTAGGGAGGGACTCACACCCTTCCTAACAGGGGAATGACAAAACATGGGAGTTCCCTCCCTATTCCCAAGAAGTGATGAATTATTGAATTATCCCGGCCCCAGCCCTTACCTATCTCTCACAACAGCCAGTAATGTATATGAATTTCTAAGCAATGCCTCCATGTTTTCAAGCAACCAAAGCACATTAAGGCTATTTGGAACATGTTCCCTGGGTAGCTGAATGGTCTGTTTCTCACTAGAGGAAATCATAACAGCTTTGATCAACCAGAGCAACAGAAGACAGCTCTGGGTGACTTCTAGTCGGGGAAGATGAGACAATTCCATTCAGTGCAATCAAAATGCCATGGTAGCATATGATCTAGCAGGACTTCCAATTTATGAAATTGTAAATACAATTCATTATTCAAGTACCAGTAGAGAGGTACTTTCTCCTGTTAATGAACTTTCTTCAGTTGGATATCTACAGAACCAATTTTGTCTTAAATATGTACAGACTATATTTTTTCCATAAATCCTTCCATAATTAAAGAACACGATAAATGATTTCATTAATTTGTAAACCTCATTACTGCCAAGACCACTACAGATCGGGTAACTTTAAACCATTGCAAACAGGTATGTAGTTATCTGTGCTGAGACCACCTTCCCTAAAGGGAGAAGACATGTAATCCCAGAATCCCAAAGATTTTGTAAAATGTTCTTAAGCTTTTTCAGAATGAAAAGGGGCATGTACAGGCCTTCACAAAATAGAATTCTTTCAAAAAATAATTGAATATTCTTAAGTGAAGAAGACAGGAAAATGTGTGGGGAAGGTATTTAAACCTTGGTGAAAACATTAGTGGCATGTAAGAGAGACCTGGTATGTCAGAATCCCTTTTTCTTTTGGCAAGTAACAGCTGTGGAGAGAGGAGCAAAACACTGCTGACTCAGTGATGCAGGTGAGACTCATTAGGCACCAGCTTTCTTATAAGTATGGAGAAACATTTTTCTAGAAAGAAAATAGGGATATGTTGGAGTTTAGGATACATGAAGAAAATTTCTAGGAACTATATCGATAGGAGTAGGTGCAGATACAGGAAAAGCCACATGTAAGTTGTTAATTAGAAGATACAGTACGTACATTAGCTTTGGAAGATTTTCTTGTCCTGTAGTTTGTATTGGGAACTACATGGGTATTCAATAAGTTGTTCCCTTAGAGTAATTTAGTTTTGAAATGTTTACAAGTTTTTGATAGCCCTTTCATATGTAGTTAGGTTCCAATTTTGACATAAATTGGGATGGAAAATGTCTCAGAAAATTAAAGCTTAGAAATATCTTTTGAGAGACCTGTAAGTACTGAGAGTCTGTGGGTTGTAGACTCTCTTTTTTTTAAGCATAAAGGAATACATTAAGTCCCTCGGGTCTCTTATTTTTTATGACTTAATAATATTTGTGCTAGAGAAATAATAAGATTATGAAACTTCCCTAAAATATGAACTTGCAGTATGTATGTCTCAACAGCCACAATCAGCTCTCAATGAGATGTCTCAGTGTCCTGGATAAAAGTAAGCAAAGCGAGTGCTCTAACACTAGTTTAAGCAGCACAGATATCCTCTTAATTTTAGTTCACATGTCCTTGAGTGTTTCAAATTTCAAAAGCCCTGTAGCAGTAGAGTGAAGGAAATAGAACCAAAAAACTACCTCAAAGATCCACATGACTGATATGTGTGATATGTTCTTGGGCTTCTTCCAAGAAAATAAAGGTGTTTTGGTTTTAGTCTATCTTGCAACCACCTACTTTAAAGTGCCATTCACATACTCCAGTTGTGTATATGGAAACTTAAATGATAGTATAACAAACTGCCCTACCCAAATTCCTTAATTCAATTGAGTTTCTCTATGTCCTTTAGCAATCTTCTCTTGGTGCCACCAAAAAAAAACAAAACCAAATCAAACACACAGATTTACATCCGGCTCTTGAATTAACTACTACTTCCCTTTTCCACTTAGCTTTTACATAGTAGGACTCGCTTACTTTCCCCAGATTTTAGGGCCTAAATTTTTGGATGCTGCTGACACATCTAAAATCCATGCTGACTGGCAAGAGGGTCTGTCCCCATGCTTTCCATAGCTGTTATCTGTTCTATGTTCAACAATAGCCTCAATGGCACAAGTTCCTCTCTGGCAACTTGGCTTAAATTCCTGTCACTGCATTCCTGTCACTGGTCATTCTTTTCCTGATGTATGCTGACTTTTTTTTTTCTTTTTTTTTTTTTCTTTTTTTTTTTTCCCTCAGAAACAAGCATACAGGAATAGAAATTACCATGCTGTATGGCCACCAGGCTGTGGATAATATTGCACAAGGGGTAAGACACTGTAGATGCTCCTGCTGTGTTCTCTGTAGGTAGAAGTATTAGGAGATGCAATATCTGAACAGAGCAGTTACTTGACTCTGTAATCATAACTTCTGGAATACAACAGGCAAAGCCAAACAGGAGCATTTGCTGAAGCCACTTCACAGTTGAGATAAATGAGTAACATCACAGTAAATGTGAATGCCACTTCATGCATTTACTCAATGGTGACATCATAAGCCTCATTTAGGCTGTTTTTCCTCTATCCCCAAATTACCATGCTTTGGACCACAGTGTGTCTTCCCATCAGTGTGAATGTTTACCTACAAATGTTTACTCTAAATCATGTGATTTTTATAGTCTGTTTCTGTTTATTGCTTGAAAAATAAGACTGCAACTTTGAAATGAGAATTCTCTACCTTATTTAGCTGTTTTTGACTATAGACAAATGGGTCGACACTGGAGCAAATAAACACTCACTAATACGTTACTATACATACATAAATGCCCATGGCAATTAATTATATACAGGATATCCCCTTTAATTTAGTATCAACTTTTTTGTAAGAAGATTCAATGTGCAAGGTGATTTCTTTGTATTGAGTCATAATGGCTAAATTCTTTTGTTTCCCAGAGAAATTTGAGAATTCTGTAGTGTTAAACAGAAAGCAAAGGCAAATACTTAGTATAATCTGTAAATGAGGAAGTATAAAGTGTCTGTATGGTGTATTTTACTATCTGGGACCTGAGCACCTATCTTTCTGCATCTGCTATAAAACTAGCAGTGAAACAATGGGTTTAAGGTGTGAATAGGATTTGTCATGTGACCCTATATATGAGATGGTCTCAATACTTACTGTACCTGTGGACTCTTCTAATAGCTTCTCTGTGACTCCCTTAGCTTATTCTGTCATGTCAAACTAAAACTTTTATTATTTTAAATTTCACCACAGAGCATTGTGGATTACACTAGAGAGATCAGTGACTGACTTTTCACTTTGGCTCTCATAACAAAAATAAATACTCTGCTCAGTAAGAAGCAGCCTTCGTTGCTCAGTTTATGGGTGTATGAAATATGCCTCCAAGAAGTTCAGCATATTGTGATTTCCACTGATCAGTTTGAACAGACTGATTAAAGGGTGGCCTAAATACTGACTCAGAAATGGCCTCTAACACACTATGGCAAAGATAGCTAGCGATAATCTTAGGCTATGTTAAAACTGCTGCGGACAACATCAGTGTCACTTCTCTGTTCATAAAGATCTGTGTGTTGAGGTGTAATTTTGATGATTTACATTCGTTTCCTCTCAAAAGCCACATATGTGCTGAAGAATGGCAGAGCCTTGCTGCTGGGTGTGAGCAGCCTCACTCCCCGCTACCCTGGGGACATGCTAGTGACATGCGGAAAGCAAACTCCACAATCAGTAGGACTGTAAAGTATGTATGTTTATTCAGCGCTGGGCGGCACAAGGGGCAGTCCCACCAAAGTCGTGGGCACCCCAACGCGGCACTTGCCTTGGTTATATGTGGTGAAGAGTTACATATGCATGAAGTTTCTCGATACGCCTATACATATGCATGACCTATCCCCACTTTGTATTAAAATTAGTTCCAGGGAGTCATTTTCATAGATTCCTCCTATCCACGCTTGCGAAGTGTTTTCTGGTGGTGGTCGCTGGGGTCGTGGGGATGAAGATTAGTGAGTCTTCCTTGTCACTGCTGGTTGGCCTCTGTCTCAGTGCAGACTCAAAAGCTTCTCAGCTTCTGCTTAAATTGCAGATTCTGTTTCAGTTGGTTCTTGAAATGTGTTTCCTGTTTTCTATCAGGAACTTTTTTTCGTGAGGAATCCCAGAATTTCCTGCTTCGGTTTCTTTGCACAAGAGGTAGTGGAAGATATAGCACGTGTCCCTGACCTGTCTTATTTACTAAAATTCTTTTGGCTTCCTTTCACATGCCCATTAACCTATCTATCTACTGAAATCCTTTTGGCTTCCTTTCACATGGTCATTAGCCTTATCTTATCAACTAAAATTCTTTCAGCCTCCTCTCGCTGCTACACATCTTCGCGTGCTATTGTCACATCAGCTCTCTTTAACAAATTTTTCAGGGTTCCCTTCGTTCCATTTATTTTCAGAATATGCAGCGCGCATCCCTGTAACCCTGCCACCCAGCGGCGAGCGGCGCCGCACCCAAAACGGCGGCGGCAGCGCTCCGCCTCCCCTTTGCCGCCTCACCAAGATGGCGGCGGGGCGGGCCGGTGCCGGGAGCGGCCCCGGAAGCGTGGTGGCGCTGGCGGAAGGGGACGCGCAGCAAGCGCCGGCCGGGCTCGGCCCTCCCGCCGCGGCCACCATAACAGGGCGGCGCTGAGGGGCAGGTGAGGGGCGGCGGGGCGCGGAGGGGCCGCCCGGGGGCGCGGTGGGGCCCTCCCGGCTGCAGGCGTCCGGGCCCGGCCTGGCGCTGCTGTCCCTAGGCGTGCGGCCTGACAGAGCCTTAGGGGAGCGTGGCCTGGGGAGGTGCAAAATCAGCCCCTCGCCCCGGAGGAGCGCCCCTCTGAGCTCGGCTCTCCAGGTTGGAGCCGCTCGTCCCTCAGCTCGGGGCTGAGGGAGCTGGGCAGGCCCCGGCTATGCCCCCTGGCCGCTGGGTAGGCCCTGTCGGTGCGGAGTGGGGGGCACTGGGCGAGGGGTGGGCGGCAAGGCGATGTGTCGGTGCGGTGGTCCTCGCGAAGTGAGCTGATGAGGATAAAAATCGCCCGTCAGCTTTGTTGCCTGTTACTTTATTTTTGAAAATGGGGTCAGCTTGGCAGTGGAGAACGAAATGGTAAAGGTGCGCCTGTCAGGCCAGAGTAGAGCCCAGAGGATCATGTGTGTTTAGCAAATCCTGGCTTGTAGTGTTCCCTTTCATGCTGTTCAACCTGTTATTATCTTTCTTTTCTCTTACCTTTGATCATAGTTCTTCAGTCTTTCTCTCTGCTGTACTTTAAACACCTCTCTGCTCCCTTACTTGTCTGTATTCATCTAGGTTTATGTTGTATCTAGTTCTATTCAAATTAAGTGATTAGATGACATTTGCTTGGAATCCGTGTAATACGTGTTTTCATTAGAGTCCAATATCAAAAGTAGTTCAACTTTGTGGATTTAAACCATATTATAGTACAGTATTATTAACATCTCAAACTCTTCCCATGTGCGCAGAAAAGAAATGTAGCATATGTACTGACAATAAGTTTAGAGTCTTTAGTTTTGGCTGGAGAAGCCCTAGCCAATTCACAGGGTTAGAAATATGTTTCATGCTACTCACTAGCAGAAGGTTCCAATTAAGTTCTTTTAATATTGCCATTTAAAATGGAATGAATTATGACAACATACAGTTCTTAAAGTGCATACAAAAATGTGTGAAAGCACATGCTTTTCAATAATTAGATTGCAGGGAAGCCGTTAATATTTCAATTTTTTTGTCAGTGTATAAATTATTTATGTTGGAGAATGCAGTCATTTTTCATGTAAATTAAATGTTTTGTTTTTCTGCTCAGGTGCCACTTACATGTAATGTGAAGCAAATGCTATGGTGTATTTGCATCACAGTGAATGCTTTAACAGAAACATCTCTTTAAGTTTTCCAAAATCTGTCTTTTTAAAAATTTCTTTTCCCTCACCCATTGGATTTTGGTATTCAACCTGTTAGACAGGTTTACTGAGTTAATGGTGCTTTGCCCTACTTAGCAGAAAGCGTTCCTCAGCTAAATAGCAGTAGTAAAGACATTTATCTTGCCACTCATCTACATAAGATGTTAACTCAGTTATTCTGATATTAACATTGAGTTCATGTTATTTCAGCTCCGTGTTTGTTACTTCCTACAATAAATTTGTATGCTTTTAAATAAAATCTTTTATTCATACTTCTGTCTTTGTATGCCAGTATATGTGCTGTGGGACAGTATAGACACAAAGACATTAATTCAGTAAAGGGAAGGGGGACGGAAATCCTGCACATTGCTGCTGAGGCAAGGTCTTTCAGTTTTTCTGGGACTTCTGGATCTTTAACTAAGCAACATGAATATTTTTTGTAGTGTTCTATTTTTTAAGAGGAGCTGGTTTGAGGACTTCTGATAGTCCTTCATTTTTCCAAGAAAGATCAGTGGGTGCCTGGCTTTTCTAAAAGGAAAATTTGTTTATTTTCTAGTAGACAGAGGCCTTGTGCTGCTTCACTGGAAGATAATCTAGTCAGTATTCGGTAATCTCTGATTTGTCTTGAAGTAGCATGTGGATGGTATCTCTGAAGACACCATCATGCAGTTCTTTGATTAAACCCATGATGATTTTTCTCCTGATCCCTTTGCCTCAAAGGGACTTTATGGTTTCTTAGAATCATAGAATGTCCCAAGTTGGAAGGGAACGATGAGGATCATCAAGCCCTACTCCTGGCTCCATGCAGGACTACCCAAAAATCAAACCATATGTCTGTCTGAGAGTGTTGTTCAAACATTTCTTGAACACTGATGAGCTTGGTGCTATGATCTGGGGACCCTATTACAGTGCCTGAGCACCCTCTCAGCGAAGAAACTTTTCCTGACATCTAACCTTAACCTCCCCTGTTGAAGCTTCATGCCATTTCTCCAGGTCAGCAGAGAGGAAAGAGATCAGCACCTTCCCTTCCACTCCCCCTCATGAGGAGGCTCTAACTAAATCCAGGAAGTTACAACTGAGACCTTGTAATACCAGGCAAACTACAGCTTGCTCAAAGAATTTTGCAATTTCTTAGTTAACTCTGTTCAGCTGTACTGGAATTTGTCTTTATTTGCAGATTTTGCTTTTTGCTTTTTTTTTTTTTTTCTGAGAAACTAAGCTTAATCTGGTCTGTCCTCTACTCTGTCCTTTTTCTCTTTCAGTTGCACTGAATTTGCATAACATTGTGAACATTTCCTTTCTTTAGAAATCATTGCAAATATGGGTCCCAGGCGGAAAAATGTGAAACCATGCTCAGTGAACAGAGAAAGCTCTGAGTCTACCAAAGCTGATGAGCCAAAAGACTACATGAACCAGCTCTCTCATGAAGTGCTTTGCCACATATTTAGGTGAGAAGCTTATTGGAAGTCAATTCGTTATTATAGCTTTTTCTATTTTGTTTTCTGATCTCACCTGCATTGATGCTTATGTAACATGCTATTCAGAAAGTGTAGAGGTACCACGTGTGAATTACTGGATAAAAACTGGGTAAGAAGCGGGGAGAATTTGTCTTTCAGTTCCAGAATTCATTTGGACACTTTAAAAATTAACTTGTGAATGTCATGAATAGTAGAATGACAAAGAACTACAAAAAAAAATAGTGATTTAAATTTGTTCACAAGCGAGTGATGACAAGTGTTTAAATATTGATTTCAGTCCAGAAATATATCTCAGGTATTACAAAGCTGATATGCATATTTTGAAATTGTTGTGCCTGTTTTGTAGTAGATGCCAAAGGGAACTTGGATGGATGTTACCTCTCCTACACCACAGTTGTCCTCCAGGATGTTTACCCATACTGATTACATTCAAAACATAGTGACTTACTGACAAGTTCCTTAAAACAGTAGCTCCTCCAAAATACTTTCCAACTGAGCATGCTAGTATGTACTAGAAAATGAAAATACCTTTAATTAAACTGTGGAAAAAAAAATTGTGGCAAATGGTTTGGTTAGCAGCACTTATTAGAGAACTAAAGCATCTTTCCATTTTAATATTGTGTTTGTACTTTAAATATCCTATATTCAGTATTGAAAACTGGTGATTCCTTCTCTGTAGCCAAATTTCACACTATTATTGTCTGAAAATTCTAGTTGAATTAATATTATTAGGCATTCAAAATGTACAAATTTATGTATTTATGCTTGGGATGTTTTTTAGTTTGAAAAAGTTGAAGAAATCCACATTTGATAAATCAGAGGGGTGTTTTTTCCTCTCCCAAAGGTACCTTCCCTTGCAGGATATCATGTGCATGGAATGCCTGTCCCGGAAGCTGAAGGAAGCAGTCACTCTTTATCTGCGAGTAGTGAAGGTTGTGGATTTATGTGCAGGCCGTTGGTGGGAATACATGCCCACTGGTGAGTAATGCGCTTGCTCAAGAACTGCATTAAAGTGGTATTGAGCAGAACTGGCTGTTATTTCTACTGACATATATGGGGTGAATTTCCAGAAGCAGGAAGAGGAGTTAGAAATTTAATTCCTTCTGACTTTTTGTGATGTTTGGATGTCTTCCTTGAGTATGTGGTTTGGAAATTTTATCTGTATATATACATGTGTGTGTGTTGGGTATTTCTGTAGCAGAAATGGGGAATCTTGTAGCAATCTGTAAATACAATCTGTGTTTGTCTGATTATTGTAAGGGGGTTAATCCAAGAAGAGGCTGTTTACATGCAGGCAGGAAAAAGTACAATGGAATGAGAGAGCAACTCATCTGCCACCAGTTAACAATGTAAGAATAAATAAGTTTTGATATCACACCTCAAGCCATCTTCAGAACAATAGATAAATTTGGCAACCTAGGTCAAGTCTGTGCATATTAGGGTTTCTCTTAAGGTTTGTTGGGGGAGAGAGCTAAAATAAATGTATTCTGAAAGTTAGAAGATCTGTGAAGTTAAAGTTATTAGGACTGGTATTATGTAGATGGTTAGATCTAACCTAAGACAGATGTAAATACAGTCTTTAAATACTGTCTTAAATTTACTCATTTAAAATCCTTATTTGTTGTGTTATGTTAGAATAAAATAATCTTTTTCTTTAAGAAGCTGTCTTATTTCACTGGGAATTGTGAGTTCCGGTGAATAGTGACACAGATAACTGATCTAGCTAGGTGTTTTTGGGCCATGTAGTTGATAAATGGAATTCCTGAAAAGACAGACAAAACCTGTCTGAGAATTTGCTCTCTGTGGAATGAGAGAAAGTATAGTTAATTCTGTAGCCATGCAGCTCCTTTAAAGGAAACATATAGCGAGCCTGCAAAATTCAAGGCAGAAGAGTATGTAGGTCACAATTTATAGAATCTGGAAGCGGAAGACAAGTTATTGCTTCACCGAACACATCTTTTGACATTGTAAAATTTGTACCACCATATAAAGAGGACAGCGTATTTGGCTTTCCCTTTACAGCTAGGTGTCTGCTGTTACACAAGTACCAAATCTGTTGTTGTTATCTTAGGTTTCACTGATTCCAGTTTCCTAACGCTGCTGAGGAAGATGCCAGACATTGAACAACTTTATGGTCTTCATCCCAGGTATCTTGAAAGACGCAGAGTCCGTGGCCATGAAGCTTTCAGCATTCCTGGAGTTCTAGAGGCTTTGCAGGCCTGTCCAAATCTGTTGGTGAGTGGCTAGATTCGAGAGAGAACTTCCTTCAACAGCTGAGATAATCTGTGTTAACAGAAGAATTGTGTCAGAGAATCATTGCCAGTATGTTTTCAGGGCTTCCTGTTCAGACCTGCTTTTTATATTCAGATCTGACTGTATCGTGCAGCGGTTAATTGTAATTATATTTGCAAATGTACAGCTAGCTTGCAATCAAGTACTATTTTTAATTGCACCAGTGAGAATCACAGGTGATATTAAGTCCAGCCATGAATTTAAACTCTTATCCCTCTGCTTTTAAAAAGATAAGTCTTACTACAAATGTCCAGTAAAATGACACACTGCATTATATATCTCTTGTTACTGAGAAGTTTACTTGGCTAATAGGATATTGTTGCCTAAACTGGTGTAAGAGCGTTTGCTTTGCTTCTTTTTATCCAGGGTGTTGAAACCTCTCATTTAGAGCTGGTGGAAGCTATTTGGACATATATGCCACAAGTTCATATTTTAGGGAAGTTTCGTAATCGTAATGGTGCTTTTCCAATCCCTCCCGAGAACAAGCTGAAAATTCCTATAGGAGCTAAAATTCAGACTTTGCACTTAGTAGGTAAGTGTTTAGTGCTGAAGTGGTTGGCTTCCACACAGGTGAATTTAAAGGCTTTGAAACTTTGTGAGGTTGTCATTCTTAAGAGAGGAATTTTTTTGGAATGTGCCATTTTTGAAACATCAGTTGTAATATGTGTAATAGCAGATCCAAAGAATAAATTCTTAAAAAAAAAAAAAAAAAAGTTGACAAACTGAGGTGAACATCTTGTGTTTAAAATCTTTACAGCTTTTATTACATGCTGCATAGCAAAGAAAACATTCTGTTTTTCAAGCCAAGTATTAATCTGAAGAAAATTACCCTAGAGTTTATACTTCAAAATGCATTGTGTAAAATGGCACCCTGTTTGAACTTTTATTTTGTTTATACGTTATTAGGGGTGAATGTCCCTGAGATTCCTTGTATCCCAATGCTGAGGCACCTTTATCTGAAGTGGGTGAGACTCACCAAACCACAGCCTTTTAAAGATTTCCTTTGTATCAGCTTACGCACTTTTGTGATGAGGAATTGCGCAGGTAAGAGCAGCTCATCTGTGGAGGGGATGTTTTAGCATGTAGCAAATCGAGTAATTCTGTTAAAACTGCATAGGTACCAATTAACTGCAAATGGAAATATTAGACAAGATTCTGAAGATTTGTTTGCAGTGTTGGTTAGAAATGGATCCGTCTCCTCTACATCATTAAATTACATAGTTCTGTTGACTTCTTGATCTAGAAGGATTTACGTGGACATGTTTGAATTCTTTAATGTGATATGTTTAATTTTGTTAACCGAGCAAGCTTTGGTCTATATTGGTCTGTTCTACGCAGGACCCACAAATTCTTTGAAGTATGTTCCCCTAGTGACGGGCCTGGCTTCTGCCCGAAATTTGGAGCATTTAGAACTGGTTCGTGTTCCATTTCTAGGAGGACTTATCCAGCATGTAGTAGAAGATAGCTGGAGATCAGGTATGAAACTTCTTTTATTTCATACTTCAAATAAATAAATAAAAAAAAAAATACTAGCAAATACAGAAGACATGAAGCTTAACTTTTTTTAATCTGTAGCATAGCCTTCCTTGACTATTATTTTAAAGGTATCAGGTTTGGAACTATGGTTCTGGTGCTAAATATTGCTCTGTATATAGTGCTCTTTATTGAATACTGTTTAATCTTGTAACTGTAATTACTTCCAGACTGATACGTTAACCTTTCAATTGCATTTGTTGGTGAGTAGAATGGGCAGGATTGGAGGAGCATTATATATCTTTAATCGATTTGCTAAAAATAATGTTTTGTTAGTTCTCTTGTCAAGACAACACTGGTGGAAATGTCTAAGGCTTAAGGATGTTATCTATAACTGAAATAAGAGAATGTTTTTTTTTTTTTTGTCAGGTGGTTTTAGGAATTTGCACACTATAGTTCTGGGAGCTTGCAAGAATGCACTTGAAGTGGATCTTGGCTACCTCATCATAACTGCTGCACGAAGGTATAGTCCTTCAGATCTTTCTTTTCCTCCTTTTTCAAAAATAAGATCTAAGTAATAAAGTTCAAGAACATGAGGAAGCAGAGCAACCTTCAAAAGTTTAAGGATTGAGTATTTATAAATGTCATGTGACAGGAGTATTCTGTGGCTAAAATAGCTGGAGTTCTTTCTGCTTCTGAGTCACTTTGAGTCTTAAGCCTTGTTCTTGGACTTGTATATAAAAAGGGTCATGCCATTAGTCTCTCAACTCTGATACTGCTATGTAACTGCAAAATGCTGCAGTAAAGATACAAATATCCTCTTATTTCTGCTATTTTTGAAATAATATTTCCATTCCAATACCAGAGGACATCTTCTTGAGTGGTTTCTATGGAAATTGTGTTTTGGCATGCCTTTTAATATGAACAATTCTTGGTTGCATTCAGGTTGCATGAAGTGCGGATCCAGCCTTCCTTGACCAAAGATGGTGTTTTTTCTGCTTTGAAGATGGCTGAACTGGAATTTCCACAGTTTGAAACTCTTCATCTAGGATATGTTGATGAGTTTTTACTACAGTGTATGACATTTTTTATATACATAATTATTTGACAAATGCAAGAATTAAATGATGTCTTGTTGAAGTCTTTTCAGTCATTTTCTAGGAGTGATTAAAAAAAAATATTAATGTACCCTTGGTGAGGCTTCTGATCTCATACAGCAAAATGTTTTTTTTGGTTTTGTTTTTTACTTCCTGAAGTACTTACTGAAATTAGGAAAGCCTCAGTTTTATTGAACTGAAGTAATTTTGATCCATTTGCAAATTGGACTAAAATAGGGAATTAGGAAATCAAACTATGAAAGGCAATTTTCTGAAATTCGCTACAGTATTTTCTGCTGTTTTTTCCATAGGTAAAATGGCAAATGGGGACTTGGTGAAGTATGGCTTGGCTGATGTGGTTGAAAATCCAGGAATTATTACAGATATTGGTATGAAAGCTGTAAATGAGGTTTTTTCTTGCATCAAGTATCTGGTCATTTACAACTGCCCACATCTACATAACCCAAATAATTGGATCACAGGTATTGCACGCTTTTTGAAATTTCAGCAATACTATATGTGAGCTATTGCTCACATCTTGAGCTATTCATCCTGAAACTTAACTTTTAAAACATAAAATCCTCCTAGTGGAAACGCATAATTAGATATTACAAAGAAAGGTTGAGGTGTTGAAATGTGCTTGCAAAAGATGTTTAATGTCCTTCGACCACATGCATACTTTGTATATAAGAATTTCATATACAGATGTAAACACGTTTATTTGCACTGCTAGGCGAGGAAGAAATCAGTATTATTTCTTTTTAATTAGTATTTTAAATATAGAATGCATCATAAAATTGGCAGCATGTCCAGTTTTTGATATGTGTATTTTAAATAAGTGTATTTTAATATCTCTTGAATGCACATCCTTTCAGGTCTGGTGGTGAGAAGATAGTCAAAACTTTGGCCCCCTGGATTTTATTTTCCTGAGAGCTGGTAAAAGTACTAGAGAGACAGTGACAAATAGAATGGGGTTCTTGTCATATGGATGCTGACACGTTATGAAATAGAGCTGAAAATACAAATTTCTTTTTGTGCAGTCATTGGATAACCATATGATGATAAAATGACTTGTGACATTACTCATAGGAACTGTACAGAGGATAACCCAATGTTACAAATTAAGACATCCACAGAATTAATTTGTTTTGCTCTTTACAATTTGAAGGTTGGTAGAATACGAAAAACCCATAGAGCGATATTAAAACAGTTTTTTTTTTTCCTCATGCTACTGCTTATTTTATTTTTTCGTAAGTACAATTGACGATGAATGGTTTGGAACTGTAATGATGCTGGTAATAGTCAAAGCTGGGGATACCAAAGCTGCCCACTCCCAAATCTGGAACGAATATAAAGATGAAAAACTGAAATAGCAGTTCTTAAAGAAATGCATCTTCTTTTCTGCAGATCATTCAAGATGGACCCGACTAGTTGACCTCACCCTAGTGCGATGCCACGCAATAAAGCTAGATTCTTTTAGTCAGTTCATTGAGTTATTGCCAAGCTTAGAATTCATTTCTTTGGACCAGATGTTCCGTGAACCTCCTAAGGTGTGTATTTCAATGACTGCTTTTTATTTCTGCCTGGTCAGTTGAAATACAGAGAACTCTAGCTGTTATGTATGCTTTTAAGTTTTAATACATTAAATAGCTTGGTAAATAAATTACTTAGGTTGCAGTTGCTATTATCATAGAATCATAGAATCATAGAATATCCTGAGTTGGAAGGGACCC
>NC_048905.1:132003-225725 GCF_011077185.1 Oxyura jamaicensis | reverse complement strand
TATGTGTGTGTGTGTGTGTATATATATATGTATATAAAACAGCTTTTACACGTCTTTGTTTGCCTTCTTTCTCAGGTTGACACGTTGACTCTTGAGCAAAAGATATTTAGTGGCCCTTATCCATACCACATTTGCATAATTCATGAATTCAGTAACCCACCTAATGTCCGCAATAAGGTGCGCATTCGGAGCTGGATGGACACAATAGCAAATATTAACCAGTAAGTAGCTTTACAGAAAAGATACTCAATCCTGATTCAAAGATACATTTAGCTGCAGACTTACAGTATTCTGTTATCCAAGTAAGAAAAAAAGTTTGTTGGTTAGTGAAGTTTGTGTTTTAGATGGTGTGATAATATAATTTCAGTATATGAAGATGTATCTAATGGAAAATGTAGATTAGATAAATGTTGTCATACGAAAAATACTGCAGAATTCTTCAGCTCTATTCCATACGGCAGTAAAGCAATTGAACGTTGAAGGAATCAGGATGGTTGAGGAATATCTTCAAATCAGAAAACAAGTTTCTTTTTTTTTAAAAAAGAGAAAAGACCGGTTTGCTCCAAGAAGTAATGGTAGTTTCTGGGGAAGATGATGTGCAGTCAATTTCAGTTCCTTGCTGAGGAGCAAGAATTCCCAGCAGAAGGGACTTGTACACAGTGGCTGTTATCCAGGTACCTTAAGCCAGTGTTTCTGTTACTCAGATTTTCCACTGAAATGATTAAAAGGACAGATGCATTTTTGAAGTTTTGTTTATTTTAACTGTTTTCCTCATTTATACAATACATATTCTCTATGGTTACTCTCAAAGGTGAAGGGTCTTACAGGAGAGTTTCTATGGATTCAGGCTTATTAAAGTAACAGTTATGTGATAGGATTTCCCATTTGGTTCTTCCTCCTGCCTACTTCACATTTCGTAGCACTACTGGCTGTAATCTTTTCATCCTTCTCTCTAGAGAGCTTATTAAATATGAGTTCTTCCCTGAAGCAACACGAACTGATGAAGACTTGAAAAAATACACTAAGTATCCTTGGGGACGAGATATTTACACTTTAGAAGGTGCGTGTTTATAAAGACCTGAAAGCTGATGCTCTATCTCTTGCTAAGATCAGTAACTTTGAGTGCATCACATTATAAGAGACAGGAATAACAACTCTTGTGAGGGAAGTGGAGAACCTTTCACAGAGAGTGGAGGAATTGAAGCGAGGAGGTCCGTTTGTACTTAATTAAGGGTGCTGGTGCTGTGGGTGTGCCGCTGTCCTCCTTCTATTCTCATCCTGTCTCTCTTCTAGGCATTGTGGATGGTGCCCCTTACTCCATGATTACTGACTTCCCATGGTTGAGATCACTGAGGACAGCAGAGCCAAACAGCTATGCCAGATACGACTTTGAGGATGATGAGAGAAGTGAGTAGTCTTTTTTGATGTGTTCAAAGAACTTCGTTGCTTGGTCTAAAGCTGACAATGCACATTCCTATATTTTCTATTCTTTCACTGCTTTACTAGGATCATCTTGGAATGTCCTTCGTTAAAGGTATTTTTAACTGATGTGGTTTTATATATACTTACCTAGGTTCAGTTCTAAGGGATGAAGCTCAAGAGGATGAGGAAAACACCTCTTTTGGCCATACATTTCTCTGATTTTTTTTGAAACTGATTCATAGATTCAATGATTATAGTTCAATATTATCAAAAAATTGTGTATGTTTGATTAAAAGGAGTAGTTAGTTTAAACACAATGTTAAAGACAAAAAAATGAAAGTCTGCTGCTTCATCCTTAATTGCTCTTGTCCGTAAAACATATAAGCGATCACTGAAACAGGTAACCTAAAACCATTTCCGATAAGTCTCAGGAGTAAGGTTCTGGGATTCCTGTTGACCACAGACATAGGGACTTACAGTATATTAATAAGTATTGGAGCTATTGTAAAATTTAAATCTGGGGAGGGAAAGGCAGAACAAATCTGTGAATTCCTTCGTAGGAAAGGAATAGTTTTTATTCTTCTGTGCCTTCCACAGCTACTATTTATGCACCCCGGAGGAAAGGACAGTTGTCTGCAGACATCTGTATGGAAACAATAGGAGAAGAGATCTCTGAACTGCGTCAGATGAAAAAAGGAGTATTCCAGCGTGTGGTGGCTATCTTCATCCATTACTGTGATGTCAACGGTGAACCAGTAGAGGATGATTACATCTGAGTGGATCCCCCACCTAACCTGCCATCTCTTCCTAAGTTCTGATTGGCACTGCCAGCCGAGAAAGCAGGTGGATTCTTTCTGAATGCAGAGCATTTTCTTGAAACACATACTTTGCAGTTGCTCTCACTCAGTTTGGGAAAGAGTATGTAGTAAATGTATAATGAAAAGTAAAAATTGTATACTAACATTTGTACATAGAGTAAACAAAAGAAAAACTTCCTAATACTGAGACTTTATTTCATATGTTTATACAATTTAATTTAAATTCCATTTTAATGAAGGCCAATAATTAAGGAACAGGGAAGAATATTTGAATTCTTCAGCCCATGCAATTCATAGAAGTTTTTTTTTTCTTACAAACAAAATCCCATTTGCTGTGTTGAAAAGAGTCATCAGAGTCTCTTTTAATCTGTGCCTTTTTCTTGAGCATTTAAGAGCCCAGTCTGAGTAAACCTGTTGAGCACAATCTTTGTGTCTTGTGTGCATTTTTCAAAGGGAGAGAATTATTCTACAGTTGTTGCAAAGAAAGCCAGAAGCTGGAAAATATAGCAGTCAGTGATCTGTGGTAGTTTCTAGGCTTCATAAATTTTTTGGGGGGGGAAGAAAAAACATTTGGCACCTTAAAAATATGTTCTGAAGCAGTTTATACTACTAGATTTCAATGTAATTGTTTGACTTTTGTAATACGAAAAATAAGCTACTAATTTGTTGCTACCACTCTCTAACATAAATCTGCACATACTAACTGGCTGAAAGCTGATTTTTGCTTTAAGACAGGAAAAGATGTGTAATTACTGACATGGCTACAACTATGAAAAGCACACAAGTCATCTGACTCAGTCAGCCTTCAGGCTGATTCATGTTCAGCTCATGAATGCAGATTTTCCATACAGTCAGTAAATATTGCCATGCTTTGCCCTTGAATACTTGTTTTTATCGAGGTTAGAAAATGCCTCTCATTCCCACAGTATTCATAGATGTTTTGTGTGGATGTCCAGAATTTGCTGCAAGTCCTCTATGCAGGTGTTGCTCTCTGTGTATTCCACTGAAGTCCTTTTGATAGGGATTTCACGTGTTTAGGCAGATGTCAGCATTAACAAGCTGAAATTACTGTATATAAGAATCCCAGTTCTTCCCTAGACTGACAAATACTCCTTTTTTATTGTTTTTTTAATGACATGGTCATAGTGTAGCAAAACTCTATGCTTAATTTCAAATTAAAATTGATTATCCTACTGTCCATTAGTGACTAACCTGTGTGTGGATGCATCCACACTGCAGTTCCATAAATGTTATCTGTACAGTATAGAAACACACAAGCTGGTATTAAACTAGAGGCTTGTGTGCTTAGTGATGTGCCTTGTGGGAGCAGGAAACTAACTAAGGGCTGATGTGCTGCTAAACAATATCTGCACGCACAACACGGCTGTGACTGCACAAATGCACCTTTAGATGTACTGTATGTGGTCAGCTGTGGCCTGATCTATCATTTATGCATTTTAAAGTTGCAGAGTTACCAGCCTACCAAAATACAACTGTGGTAAAAGCTGTAGAGCAGATTAGTCCATACCGTTATGCACTTATATACGTCATTGTTAATGGTTTCACTTCTTTGAACATTGGCATGAATGCAACTAACAAGGTTTTCTCTGACGTTTAGCTCTGTAGAATTGAAGAGGCAAAACCATTAAATGTAGCAAAGGCAGTGCTAGTTTTCTGTGTCTGTCCCTGAGCAAGAAATTGTCTAGGTAACTAAAAATATGTTAGTTAAGAGGAAGAAAATGGTGCATAATGGTAATAGTAAGAGATTTGGTACTGTAGTGTTTTCTCACTTGTGCGCTCTCTGCTTTTTCACAGGGGGTGGAGCAATAGGTATCAGGTAACTGAATGCTGTTGAGATATTTGCTTTAATGCAGGATCAAAGTTAATGGTTTAGTTGTAACAAGTATATTTAACCACGGATAATTTAGTGATGATATTCAGTCAAAATGTAAGTGTGACCTCTATAGAAATGTTTCAAGTAATCTGAGTCATAGATTCAGTCATGTTTACCATTTTAATACAGCACGTACAGGAAAATGTTACTGCATTCTATAGTATTGCACCAGATCTCCATCTGCTATCTCTAACTTTAGCCTTTTGAAGAAGTATTTATACAAATAATGTACTTGTTTATATTCAATATTACTTTCTGTAAGCAGTTGAAAATTGCAGTAGATTTAACCTCTTAAACATTACACTCATTTTACACAGAGTGGCAATGCAATGACTAAATTCATTGTGTCCTTATCATGAGAACTGGGGGTGATGGAGATAGCTGAGATTGTATCTGGGATGTAGCAAAGGAACCTGCTCTTTTCACTAAGTTCAGTATCTGAAATTGAAGAAGGGAGTGAAGCAGATGAAAATTATTTTCCTGCTTGACCTTCATTAGCAAAACAAAGGAAAAAAAAAAAGCCTTGAGATTCCCACCACCAATTGCAAATATTATTACCAGTACATGAATGAGTATAGGTTCCATCAGCAGGATCTGCTGTGCAAACGGTAATTTGCTTGCTAGTCACTGGCTTCTGCTGCTGGCATACATGCATACTTGGTACTGCATCAAATCAGAGTTGAACGGCTGTCCCAGATGTGAGGGCTGAAGATGTCTTGTTTACCACAGGGAAGAACAGAAAGTTGCAGCTGTCATTTGGGTTTGTTCTTTTCATAGTGGATCCTTGAGTCACTGCGTTAGGGTATGTGTGGTAAGAGTAAAGATTGCTCTGACATCAGCCCAAATTTGCTGATGGGGGGTGCAGTAGTCATGAGTGGTTTTTTTTTGCAAGTTGTTTTTGATTTTGCCAATTGAAGAGGGTTGAGCTGCAAGAGCAGGGGAACTGAAATCTGGTAACGAGCGTGAACTTGACTCACATACCCTTTGTTCATGTGCTAAGCTATCTCTGAGATTTTTAAATTATACGAAATCTTTTCCCATGAGCGTTATTTCTCCTTTGGAGCATCTGGAGCCTAATCAGTGCTTGTGTTTGAGCTCTCTAATTTGACCATTTGCCTGCCTAATCCAATTGAAACTGTCAGATTGGTTTCATGCCTTTCTGCGCTGCAGCAGGGACATGCTGCTCACCGTTGCTTGCCTTACTTTGGAAAACACAACGTGAAGGGAGTGCTAGGTGACCATGCTGTGTGTGCTGGGGCTGGGGACAGCAGGCGGGCATCCCCAGGTGACACTGGGCAGGGGGAGCTGGTGGGTTGCCAGAGCTGCCTGGTTCCTGCTCCCTTGTTTTAGCTAACCCTAGTCTAAATCCAGTTTCTTGGAAGGCAGGTTCATGTGCAAAGGCTGTGTAGGGAGTTTTGACTATATGAAGCAATATTGCCTGCAAATCATAGAATCCTAGAATATCCGGAGTTGGAAGGGACCCATAAGGATCATCAAGTCCAACTCCTGGCACTGCACAGCTCTACTCAAAATTTTAGACCATGTGACTAAGTGCACAGTCCAAACACTTCTTAAACTCCCAACAGGCTTGGTGCAGTGACTACTTCATTGGGGAACCTGTTCCAGTATGTGACCACCCTCTTAGGGAAGAACCTCTTCCTGATGTCTAGCCTAAACCTCCCCTGCCTCAGCTTAACATCGTTCCCGCGGGTGCTATCGCTGGTGATTACAGAGAATAGGTCAGCGCCTGCCTCTCCACTCTCCCTTGCGAGGAAGTTGTAGATCGCAATGAGGTCCCCACTCAGCCTCCTCTTCTCCAGGCTGAACAGGCCAAGTGACCTCAGCCGCTCCTCTTATGTCTTCCCCTCTAGGCCCTTCACCATCTTCGTCGCCCTCCTCTGGACAGTCTCCAACAGTTTAATGTCCTTTTTGTACTGTGGTGCCCACAACTGCACACAGTACTCGAGGTGAGGCTGCACCAGCACAGAGTAGAGTGGAACAATCACTTCCTTCAACCGACTAGCAATGCCGTGCTTGATGCACCCCAGGACACGGTTGGCCCTCCTGGCTGCCAGGGCACACTGCTGGCTCATATTCAACTTGCTGTCAACCACGAACCCCAAGATCCCTCTCTGGGGGGCTGCTCTCCAGCATCTCATCTCCCAGTCTGTACATATAGCCAGGGTTGCCCAGTCCCAGGTGCAGGACCCGGCACTTGCTTTTGTTAAACTTCATGTGGTTGGTGATCGCCCAGTTCTCCAGCCTGTCCAGATCTCTCTGCAAGGCCTTTCCACCCTCATCCGAGTCCACAACTCCTCCAAGTTTGATGTTGTCAGCAAATTTGCTCAAAACACCTTCTAGTCCTACATCCAAATCATTTATAAAAACATTGAAGAGGACTGGCCTTAAAATGGAGATTTGAGGGACCCCACTAGTGACCATACTCCAGCCTGGTGTGGCCCCATTTACCACAACCCTCTGAGCCAGCCAATTGCTCACCCATCGCATGACGTTTTTGTTTAGTTGCATGCTGGACATTTTGTCCAGTAGGATTCTATGGGAAACCATGTCAAAAGTTTTGCTGAAGCCCAAAAAGATCACATCAGCTGTTTCAGATTCTTCAGTTTTGTACAATTCTGGCTTTATAATTTTTTGGCTGCTTTGGGGAAATCAAGGCTTAAGCAGAGTTTGCTCACTGTCAAGAGCTGCTCTATTGTTGCTACTTTAAGTGGAACTTGACTTTTATTTCTTTCAGAAGCACTTCTCTTCCTTGGCTGTGAGAGTTATAAGTCCTTTTTGTGGTACAGGTTCACAACCTCTTCTTGAGCTGCTATGATCAGCAAAGAACAGCTGATGCAAATAAATACCCTTCCTTCAGAGCTCTAGGTAAACTCAGTGGAAATCAATCACTTCCTTTCCTTTTGTTGGTGCTTAAGCAACTTGATTCTGTGAGGTCACAAAGATTATAATAGAGCTTATTTAGACGTCTAGAAGGATGATTTATTGTACCATGCCAAATATGTTTATGCCACAGAGTGTTTTTCCAATCTTTTTTAAAAGAGATTGAAGCAGTATCTAGAAAAGCTGACACTCTTGCATTTTTTCCAGTCCCACATATATCTTCAAATATCCCATGTACTATTTGGAAAATTGTTGGAAGCAGATGTAAATATACTAGCTTTGAGAAATTCTGGTTTGCAGCTTTCAGGTTGTCAGTGGGTGTATGATCTTTTCCCCGTCTCTATTTGGTTTCTTTCCTGGGCAGCCTGTTAGTTGCCATGTCAGGCTCTAGAGGGCAAGAAAAGGTTTGCACTGGTCTGGCTGGTTGCTTACCTTTCCTCAGGATGCAGCCCAGATGCCTTCTGTCTGTATGTGACAGGTTTCCTCTTCACAGCGAAGTCCAGTCTGACACCTCTCTTTTGGTCTCTGGTAGGAAGAGCTGGCTGCTGTCACTGCAGATAAGACGGCTGAGTGATCCTGCTCTGTTCATCTTTCCACCACAGAGAAAATTCCAGCTGGGGCTTTTAGCTTTACTTTTTTAATGTGTGGCCTCTTTCGAACGAACAATGAAATCCATTTACAGCCCACTTAACAAACAGTGATATTTGCATTTGGATATCAAAGCAAGCTGTTTGCTGCAGTTCAAAGACAGCTTTGTAAACATTAAATCTGATAGGTAAGGAAAATGACAGGAAACTGATGTGATTGCGTGATTTCTGTCCCCTGCTTCCTTCAAGTGTTTTCCGTACGTGTGGTTTCAGGGAAATAATTAAAACTGAAGGATTGTCTTTCCTAGGTTAGCTCTGACTTTATCCTTTGTCAACAACAGATTTCCTGGGTGGGATATAACTGTTAGATTTGTATGCCTATAGAGTGTTTAATATAATAGTGCAATAGTCACCAGGGTCTTCTCTTGCAGCCAGTGAAGAGAGAGAAATTCCTGGAGATGATTTTGCTGGCCAAAGGCAGGTATTGATTAGTCACCTGCTAATTGGAAAGTGAGTCTGAGATGACTTGTGCCACTACAGACAAGTCCCTGAGCTGCTTTGTGGTGCTTTTTCCCATAGCAAGAAGGGGTAGCAGCTCTTCTGTGGGCTGCTAAGGACCTGAGAAATGTCATTTAAATAGAGTACATGAGATAAGTGAAGGAAGCAGAAAGCAGGCTTGAGATACATGGGCCCTACAGAGAGAAGCACAGAACACCATCTCAGAGATGGACGGTATGATGATTCTTGCTTGTTTTAGTGATTTTAGGAAAAAGAAACACAAAAACAGTGTTTGGGTTATTAAAAGAAAAGGCTTTTGAAACCATATTTTTGTTTAAGGAAAAACTGTAAGGGGTTGATGGCGATGAGAATCATCTCTAGCAGGTAGACTCTGTAGTGCCTTAAAAACAGCTGTAGACTCATGCCCTTGCCCCAGATTTCTGCTAATTTGCTAATTCAAGCAGTTCAAGCTTGTCAGGGGAGAACAGGACATTTTTATGTACACTATATATGGACACATGCATGTACACTGCATATTTAGTCTGAGGGCATGACGTGTGTGAAGGGACAGATAAGCATTGTTTGTGACAAGGGGTAAGGAGACATTTCAGTGTTGGGAGCTGCCCAGCTGAGCTGTGGATGCTGACCTTGGTTTAGCCAGTCCAACTGTATCAAATGCTTCCAAAGAAAGGTGAGGCAGGAAAATGAAACTGGTTAGAAAAGCAGTACAAGAAGGGCTTAATGTTTTTTTGCAGGTATCCTCCTCAAACCTCGCTTCATCCCAGAAGAAAACCATTGGCTGGGAGCTTCCAGTTAATATGACTTGTTCTGAAGTGCTTCATTTAAAGACCCAAGGCAAAGCCCAGCTTTCAGGGATAGGCCATTCCCTAGGATAGGCCATTCTGAAGAGCTACTTGAGAAAAGGAAGGGTTTCTGGTAAGGAAGCTGCTTTGCAGAACACTTCAGAACAGTCATTTGCAAGAAAATCTTCAGAGTTGTGACACACTGGGCTGTTAAAAAATCCATACTTCCACAGAACAGATGGATTGAAAGCAGAGGCACAGAAGAGGTCAGCAAGCTCCTTCTGCAAATATCTCCCATGATGATCCAAAGTTAGATGTTAAACTTAACAAATAGAGCAGCAAATGATAAAAAAATGTCTTTTAGGGTTCAGTAGATGGAGGCCCCATTTTGCCATGAAAACCAGCAGCAACATTTTCCCTCAGCTTTTTAAAAATAAGACCATGTAGTACATAAAGTACCTCCTGAATTAATAGCTGGTTTTTGGTTACTGACACTACTGTTATCACAATAATCCTTTCAACTCTCCTTTATGTTTTCTGTTTTTTACAGATAGAGGGCTGCCCTTGAATGGGGTTGGATTTCGAGATTAGAGATATGCAGATGACTGCAGATACAGTTTGACAGCCTTTTCAGATGCTCATTGTGTCAAGAGCCCTGTTTGGTGGGTGGGATTCAACTCTCAGGAACATGAAAAAAGATTTATTACTGAGGCTGCTGGGTAGGGTTTTAGCTCTGATACTCTGCCAGATCATGGCCTGGCTGAAACACAGATGGAGGTAGATGAATGTAGATAGTGGTCTTCATTTGGGGCATCCCTAATCTTGACTTGGAAGAAATCTTCAAGGAAGTTGACTATGTTGCTTATTCAGCAAGCAAATAATTTTTTCTTGTGTTCCAGAGGACTGAGAAGCCTCCTTTACAGCATCTTTAAGAGAGCACAGACCTTGTTACTACAGCTGTTGTGTAAGGAACTTCAGCTTGCATTGCAACCTATTCCGATGCAGTCTAGGAAAAATATTTAGTTTTTTTTTTTGTGTGTGTGTGTTTTTAATGACTGATTTCAAGAACTTCAGAAGGCAAAATTTGTTTAAAAAAACCGAATTCTATAAATTGACCAAAGGGAAAACAAAACAAAACAACAAACAAACAAACAAAAAACTGTGCTAAAATTTAAGCTTTTCTGCCAAATCTTTGAAATCCTTTAAGTAATAAGCATATATTTTACAGGAAGTCCAATAGTGTAGGCAATTTCAGTTCAGTTTAACTGGAAGTAGTAGAATGCAGATTCATTAAAATTTTAATTGGGTAAATTCTAGTTAAGTTATATCTGCTTTTTATTATTATGAGAAAAAGTTCTAATGGTAAGGTAAGCCTTTAAAAGATGCTGAGTAAATATGTGATTATTTTGGATTCAGAAAGATTTAAGCTATAAAAAATTGAAGGAACTAAACACTTTTGTATATTTTTATTGAGTTCATATTAGTAGAAAAAAAAACATCAGATGTATTCCCTTTTGTCTTGGTCATACTCAGAAATGGCTCAGAAAATCTAATGCAGAGGAAAAGATTGGATCCTAAATTACTGAAGGATTTACAGTTGACAGCTACAGGATGAAAATGCTCTCCTTGGCTTTAGCATTTGCAAAGATGGGTGAGGAAAACTCAGAATGACTCAGAGTCTGCCATATGTGGGCTGCCTGCTTTAAGAAACCGTCATTTTATTGGCATTGTTATGTATATTTCATCAGTGCTAATAGCAAAATGGACATGATTTGGAACCACTTAGTTCTGTTGCACATTATTAAGTGAGACAGACACCAAATACCTTTTTATTCTTCCTTATCTTTGCTGAGCAGAGCCATTTTTGAGTGTATTTGATTGTACAAGCCACAATCCTTCAGTCATACTATCTTTAGATTGAAAACTGTTTGTTAGTAATACCTAAATTGAGTGGTATTTTGAGATGCACAAAGGCATTTAATTACAGCTAATACACTATTACTGATTATTCACAAGGTTCTTGATCCAAGCATAGGGAACATTAGGATAAGAGACGGTAAAATAAAAGCCATTTTGACGAGTGCTAAAGTCAAAGGCAAAGCAGTATCATTTAGCCTTCTCAGCTCTGACTCACATTCAAGTTTTCATGGCCTACCTCACGCAGTCCTAGTGTACGTTCTCCTTCAAGTGTCCTTTGTTTTAGCAGAGACTTGTGGAAGACCTCAGTTTGAGAGGCTGAGACTCTCTGGAGTCAAACATTCATACTGCACAAAGTAAGCTTGACCCTAATAATGGTTTTCATTGCTTATGTGAGTCTGGGTTGATCATGCTCGTTCTGTAAGCTAGACAAGCATCATAGTGACTCTTGAGCCTGGGACTCCTTCAAGTAAGTAAGCATGTTAGGCCAAGGTGTGGGCTTGCAATTCCTATGGTTGCAAGCAAATTGTCTTAAGTATTATTGGTTATAATTATTATAATTGTAAACAGTAATAAGGTTGTTAATATGACAGTACCTCTGTAAACAGACAGTGGTTGCATGTATGCTGCTGTCTTCTCTGACTTTGAACTTGTGCAGAGAAGAGAGCACCGGGAGGGTTTCATTGTGCTGAATTTATGTTTTCTGCTCAAGCTGCAAGTGCACACTATATACTCTGTCTCTCCTTGAAGCATGTATTTGTATATTCACATTTGGGGGGATTTCAGCCTTCAAACAAGCTGAATGTAGAAAACGTAGATTGGAGCCAGGCACTATGTGGGTGAGAAGTGAGTAAGGGCTTCCCACACATCTCTGCAAATACCCCTTGGCTCCAGCACTGTCAGTCCCTGTTTCCACTACGAGCTCCTTCTCAGCTGCACTAATACACCACAGCTGCAGTGTAGGCACGCAGGCAGTGTGCTGCAGTGTAATGCAAATGGAAGTCATTGCCTTCATTTTTAAGCTGCTTTGGTAAATGTTTTAATTTCTTTTTCTGCTTAGACAGGCATCGGATCCTACAGTAGGAGCAGGACATGGAGTAGATCTCTGAACCATGTGTAAATGGTTTTGAGAATATATTGAAACATTTTTCCAATTGTTCTGCTGAGGTGGTTTCTCCTTTTTTCTAATCATCGCCCTCTTCAAGTCTAAAAACTGAAAATACATTCAGTATTGAAAGAACTATGAAGGATGGATGTGGAAAGGACATTTCCTCATAAGGATTCATCTCTGCATCGTGTTTATGAGCATGACCTGCTAGTACACTTGGGCTGCAGCCATATCTCCACACATCTCACTAAGCAGCACAGCTGCTGACTGCCTCAAGCACTGACATTTACTGAGTGTGTGTCATCCAGCTATTGTTTCACATCCCTCCAGACAGTCTTGATCATCAGCTAATTAAAGTGTATGCCCTCTTCTGTGAAGCTTCTGTTTTGTGAGCACAGCCTCCCTCCATTGGTGACATGTTTATTACGCTTCTGAATTTCACTTTGCAGCATGACTGTGACTTTGTTTCTCTCCAAGTAAACTGAGCAGCAGAGCCATGGAAAGCCGCTCCGTAGCAAGGCTGGCTCATCTCGTGATGCGCACCTTGGCACTATAGGGCCCACTTGAAGTCAGACAGCCCACAGTTTTACTCTTGGACCAGGTTTGCAATCTGCCTTGGGAAGTAATCAACCTGTTCCTCTGCTTCCCTCTTCCAGCACAAGTAACCTCTGTGAATCTTTGGATTTGCTTGTCAGGGCACACGTGTTGCTAAGAAATGTAATGCAAAATCTCAGAAATGCTTCCTTTGGAGCATAGAAAAATAGAGAAATATGGCAATACAGCTGTGTTGACAGAACAGCCTCCTGAAGACAGTTTAGCAAAGGCCCAGCCAGCCAATTTCTTATTAGCTTTAGTTCTGCTAGCACTTTGTCTCTGGCAAGGAAAAGTATAATCACTTGTAATCCAAGAAAGCAGCTACAGTAGGCAGCGTGCTTAACACTTCTGATGCTTACTGCATTTGAAAGAATATAAAATGTTCCTAGACTAGAAATGTGGTGGTGTGATAATTTGCTGATGAGTACAAATAAAATACGTAGTTAGTAGAATGAATCTGTGAGAGATGGTGGGAGAGAGAAGGAAAAGATGAGTGAAGAGAGGAAGATCCCTTTGCTGTCAAATTCACTGGAAGACTCAGAGAAACAGAGCCACACAAAATAATATCAAAATTTCCATTTGCAAATGCCTGTTTTGAGAGTCTTACCCACAGCTGTGAAATCTCACAATGTAAGAGTGAGAGGTGAGGTGGGCACAGCCCAGGCCAAGGAGAAATGGCTCAGGAGCAGTCTAAGCAAGAGTGTGAAGAGAAGGAGGGCAGGTGCAGGAGGCAGGATTGTTCTGGCAGATGAACATTAGGAGCTGGTATTATAACCCAAGGGCTCATCAGTGCTTTCAAATGAATGTGGCCAGGTTCTCCCATGCTGTTTTAGTAGTTTGAGTGTATTGCAAGGTGAGTGTAAGGTGTTACCTGGTAACATCTTATGTTTTGAGTAGGAAAAAAAAAAATATGAGAAATGAGCATGAGCTAGAGTTCACTGCAATCTATAGAGAAGATTTTTTATTTTTAGAACCAGTGAATGCATTACACATCATCCAGCACAGAGGCTCTGAAACAACTAGCCAGAATGACCAACGGGAGAATGAACTTGGAGGCTACAGGAACAGGTACCTCTAGCAGAGGAAGGACATCAAGTACTGGTTCTTTCCATGAGACAGCCTCTTTTCCGCAGAAATACTGGTGTTATTGATGATGGACAACGTCTTTTCTGGGCTCACAGGAACATTGCTGAGATCAATGACTGATAAAGCAGGAGCTGCTGTGTGGCTCGTGACAGGTTTACTGAGTCCAACCAACCAGAGTCATGACAGAACATGGACAGTGATGTTTGGTACTTTATTCAAATATGGTGTTAAGAATTGAATCTGTATTTATTTCAAGTTAGAGCTGTTGACCATTTTGGCTGGTGAGCTACTGCTCTCATTGACAGAGCCTTCTAAACATTGCCCGTGAATAAAACTTAGTGTTGAGAAGTTAATTTTAAATTAAGGAGAATATATTACTAAAGCACACTAAAATATAGGAGAGAACAACACTTCAGGGACAACAACAGAAAGAAAGCCCACCATTGCTATTGCATCCCCATGCAGCTGATTCCATATAGCTCAGAGAAACCTCCCACCAATAATTTGATGCCTTTTAATGGGGACAAAGAAAAACTGCTCTAGGATTTCTTTAAGAAATTTGCATTTGGGGTGAAGCCAAGACAACCTGTTCTGCAGTGCTGCATACCCAAATCCAGGCAGAGCTTGTGTGAACAGTTACACCAAGGGCTGTTACACCAGAGTTTGTGTGAACAGTTACACCATGGACCATAGGGCTGAAGCTGCCTTGGACACATTTTTTCCAAAACTTTCAACAATGCCCTACTTATTCACTCACCGGTGTTTTGATGTTAACAATAGGGTTGAACTGAGACAGTTCTTTTGGAAACACAGCCCTGTGAAAACGGGTCACTGCAGAACTGTTCCTAACAGCGACCCTGGAAGTGGCACCTACTGGCTCTCACCATCTCTTTTCTACTAACTCCTTCCTCTAACCAGGGGTTTTCTGCCCACTGTTCTTCTTGAATCCCAAAGGAAAATGATGCGAAACTATTGGTGACGGTTTAGTGTGGAAGAAGTATTTTGAAGAAGTCTGACACCATGGCGGAGCAGCCAGTTGTTCTCATGCACAATCTTTTTCCTATTGAGCAACATTTTATGTTAAAGGCAGGATTTGTTTGTTTGTTTACAGTAAATACCTGTCACATAGCAACAGAAACATTACTAAATAATGGTAAGCTCCCAGGTCTAGAAGCTTGTAATGAACAAAACCCACGCATTCCTGATAAAAAATAATAATAAATAATGTCACCTTTTCTTTTTACATTAAAAATGTCTGTACATGACTGCACAATATACCAAAGTACAGTTTTATCTTCTAGGCTCAGGGTGGCATCTCTGGGTTAGATCTTCAACTAAATAAGATAGAGGCATGTAGTCTTGATCCTGCGTATTTCCCACTGCATAAAATTCATTTTTCCAAAGTTGTGAAGTCTACAGCCTTTCCTACTATTTATATGCAAAAGTGGAAGCAGCTCACAAGGAACATAGCAACATTTTCATGCAGGAAGCAGCTTTGGGACTGAGATTTTTGCAAACAGATGTGCATATGGTGATATTCTAAAATTTTGAAACTTCTTGCCTCAGCTGGAAGAGAACAGAAACGAACAGAAAAATAAAGATGGAAAACATGAGTAGGAGTCTGTCTTCCTAACATAGCTAGAAAAGTTTCTTAGATGGCGTATTTTTCAGGGTGGCACTTAGTGATCTATCACAGACTGACTGTCTCTTGACCAACCTTTCTCCTTGGTAAGAATGCCCAAAGTTTGCTCAGGTGAGGGCAACGCTGACAGCTTGCTGGGGTTGGGGGGGTCACATCCAAACTGTGGGCCTCTCCATAGCAGATGGTGGCATCTGCCCTCCAGAAAATGGGGCCTTCTGTTGCTGTGAAATGTCTCTGTAGGTCCCACTGCAGCTTGTCAGGCACTATGTACACCCTGTGAATCTCCCACAAGGGAACTTCACCAGGAAATACAGTAAAAGCATTTACAAAGAAAGCTCTGCAGGGCAGGGTTAATCAGCATCTCCTGCTGACCTTTCACCAGTAATGATAATCGAAAGGCAAATACTTCCTCCTGTTTGGGTGAAGAGAATGCAGCACTGTTTTCTATCCAGACAGCATCCAGTCACAGGCAGGCAGATAAAGCAAGCGTCTCACATAACGTTGGGGCTTCAGGCCAGAGCTCTTTCAGATCTTGCTGTCACAGGACAGAGATGTGGCTCATGGAGACCACAGCTGGAAAGGAGTACCAGGAGTCCCTGTACCAGGTGGTTGGTATCAGTGGTGTTTGTTCACACTGACAGAAATGTGCTCTCACCTGGAGTAAGGCTCTGCCGCAGTCACATAGTCTCACCAGCCTTGTGGATGCAGAGATCCCTTCTGTTCATGTGCCTTCCCTTGTCCACATGGATCTACGTGCTTGTGGCTGGGCGTTCGTACAAAGGCAGTGCAGGAGGCACGGTGACAATGCAGATGAATGGGGTTTCATAAAGTCCTGCTGTCTAGGAATCCTTTGGGTACCCTAAAAGGAATCTGTTCCTCCAGCTGGGCCATTCCTCTTCTAGGTCTGTGACTAGAAACAGGACTCTTGGGATTCTGGGTCATAGTGGATGGGAAGCTTCTCCTGCTCCTGATGATGTCCGTTACGTAAAACAGTGTACCTGGGAATGGAAAAATATAAAGATTTCTCAGTGCTAGTTAGAAGGACAGGCTTAAGTAAAATGAGTTCTTGAAAACTCAGAATCATGTCTTACAACATCTTCCAAATATCCAGATACCACATTAAGCAAATGTGAAGTCCTACATCGCTCCACAACAGGAAAATAAAATCTTCATGATTCAGTCAAGAACCTCTTGGTTTTCATGTCTCTAAGTTGTAGCTGGTGATGGGAAGAAACCAGACCAAAGAACTAAGAAAAAAAAAAAGGTCAAGCACTCCACATTATATAGATATTCAAAAATCAATACTATTATATCAATTTACTTGACATTATTAAACTGCATGCATCTCTATTGAGTATACTTGGGAGTTAGACTCCTAAAGTAAGGTGCTTAAAATGCTGCTGAGATGCCTGAAGTAAATGGTCTGGATATCCTACAAGTGATATATCTGCTCATTCCAGTAGACAGCCATGGACTCAAAATGAAAGTCAGGATATAAAATCCACTGCCTCTCTAAATTTGTACTGGTGAATGTTCCCAGGTGAATTTGCCCTCTAACGTTTTCAACACTGTCAGGTTTGGCTGACTTAATACAGGTCACTGTATATGCAGATATATCCAATGAAACATCTTCCCATAGTACTTCATCACTTTAAATAATGATCCTAAAGCTTTCCACAAATGTGCTGGTTCTCCCAACAAGGTACAGACTCAATGTAAGAAACAGGAAAAGACACTTTGCATCTAACACTGAACAGATACTCTGATCGTGAAGCATACAAGTCTTAACAGAATTTTGTTCCATCTACCAAGTCAGACATGGCACATTGGGTGAGACAGGCCAACAGACCTTGAGGCTGGCAAAATCCCTGCTGCAAGCGGAGGTGACACAGAGGCTGAGAGCCAGGAGACTCCTCGCTCTGTGAACAGGGCAGACATGTTTCAGCGCAACTCACGGCTTGCTCAGAAGCACGACAGACAGGCACTGAAAGCTGACTTCATACAGGATATCCAAAGAGCCAAACCTTTCTTCTTCTGCAGGAGTCAGAAAACAGTTGTGCAAGGTCAGCAATTTAGCAGGTGGTGCCGTTTTTTACAAAAACGCATTAAGCTAAAGAGAAGTCATTAGGGTGTCCCAGGGTCTCTCGTGGCACAGTTTGCCTGAAGCCTCTGCAGTTAGATCAACACCTCCAGCTGTTTACCCTGTGGGGAAAGAGGATGGGTAGGAGAGGAGGAAAGAGCATTTGTACGCAGGGTGCGAAAGCTACGCCGCAGCTGTGATAGCCTTGCTCTGGTACTGCCACGATTCCCTGCCAAAATCTTACCAACATCTCTGGGAAACTGTAAAAGGAATCCTCTACTGATGGATTTGTATATGACCAGGTTAGTTTGCACATATGGTAATTTCTCCCTTCATCTAAAAGGTTAAAGCAACCTGCCACATGGCACGGGTTTAGTGTCAGATCCAGGACAGGTTTAGAGCAGCCCTGCTTTTTTTCACACCACTGTGTCTTAATTAATCCACTCTGAAAACACAGTCAATTTTTCAGGCATTGATATCAATGGAAAGCAAGTTTTGAGGAGAAAGAACACCGGCAGCTGAAACTCACTTCTGCCTGACCTACACAAGCACCCAGCGTGTGCCTCGGCTCTTGCCCAGCTGAGAGCCTCACACCACAGGATTTATCTCACTGGCCACAAGCAGATAACAACACAGCCCCTGCACGCGTGGGCCAAATGTTTCAAGAGAAATTTGTCAACTAGGTCTGAGTAAGAGCAAGGAATACATCTGAGGAAGCCATAATCTGTGAGCAGGAGAAAAAAAAATAAAAGGTTTAAATACATTAAATAAATTATCTGCAGTAAATTAGTTGCTCAGCCTCCTGCCTATAATGAGTTCCTTCACAGGATGTGTACATGCTGGTGCGTTCAGCTTCCAGGCTCAGGTACAAGCAGCATCCCACACTGTCTACTCCCTCTGCACCTACCTCCCCCCGGGGTGAGGCGCAATGTCACCGCTGTCACCTGCAGCTCCACTCAGACCCTAAACACCACCCAGCAGTGGAGACCAAGAATGAAAAGGTGTTACAGCCTGTAAAGGGGCCCTGCTGCAGGCTAGTCACACACTTACCAAGTGGTACTTTAATTGTGTTAATGACCAATTTGGAGAGAATTGCATTTGCATCTCCTGCTGTTTCTGACAGTCTAGTGGGCTCTTTAGCTAACTGGTTGGATTAGCTCGCAGCATAGCAGAGGGGAGCCATGTGGTTTTACTTTCTGTAGGCCTGTGACCAGAACAAGGAAGTGCTAGCGTTATTCTGGGAACCCAGTAAAAGCTGGGGAGAAAACACCAACGGGATGCAGCGGTGCTTTGTAACCTTCCCACTTGTGTTGCCTGCAGGTCTGTACCCTGCACCAACTTGTACCATTCAGCAGCACCCCAAGGTGTGTGTGCCACCCCTCTGTCAGAGCTCACAGCCTCATTCTGCCTGGGGTCAGTGCCTGAGGTTCTTTGGACTGTGGGGAATGGCCAGGAATGGGAAGGCATCTGCTCTCTGCCAGGAATGCCTCCTACCTACCCTTCATGCTTGCAGCATTGGTGTGAAGCTGCTTACACAGGTTACACGTGTCCATGGCTCCTCTGTGCCAGCAGAAGTGCCTGGGCAGCCCACGAGCAGTTCTGCAGCCCTTTGAGCCCCGGGGCATCTCTTTGTGAGCTGTGCCTGACCCCTGCATTTCACCATCGTTCTTGCTGTGAGCACCCAGCTCCATTCCTTCCTGGGCTCCCTGTGCCTGCGGCCTACAGGCCGTTCATCCTGCCGGGTGCTGCAAAGGGCATGGGGCCTGGACGAGTACCAGAACTGTGAGGGCTGGAGCACATCAGTAGATGCTGCTCGTTAATAACAAATAAACTGATAACGAGGGAGCAAAGGCAGCCCTTCCTAGCTGGAGCTCTCATTGATGGGCTAAAGGACTTGTGTGGCAGCATCTCCTGCACTTTCCAAAGCCTGTGAACAAATACCGGGCTTAGCTTTTTGCCTCTGTCCCTTTAACCTTGGCCAGGAGAAATAATTTTACCTAGCGAGCCATAATAACAGTGGAGAAAAAAAAACTGACAAAAATAAATGCCCACAACTGTCCAAGCATGGCAAAGCTCTCAGTTGGGCTGGAGGCAGATTAATGGAGGGAGCCGTCACAAACCTGCTCTAGGTGCACAGCTGTCTCTGCTCTCTGTTTAGCTGTCCTTTCCCAGTACATCTCTTTACATGATTAATTGCTTCCACTTTTGAGCTGGCAGAAGGTGGTTGCTGTTGTCCTGATGTTTACTGGGGACTCAGGTGAGGTTTTGCAGCAGGACCAGGGGTGGCAGCAGGTTCTAGGAGCTGGTGACTGCCTGCTCCCTGTGCCCTTTGCCCTGCAGGACAAAGAACATGTCCTCACCAGGCAGAGGGGACACAGGGAGGGGAACACTGGCACAGAAGCAGGCAGATGGGTTGTACTCCTAAACTGGTGTTGGCATTGCCGGGATAGCTCAGGACTCAGATGGGGACACAATGGCCATGAAGTATGGGGACGTTTAGGCACAAACTGTACCAAGAGCTGATAAGCACTGTATCTGCAGAATCTTTTCCCATTCTCCAAAATTTCACATCTTCAAATACTTTCCCTGTTTCTGATTTGAATCAAATCTACAACTTCTCGTAAAGTGAGGGCAAAAAAAGAAGAAAAAAAGAAGAAAAAAAAAAAAAAAAAGAAAGAAAGAAAGAAAGAAAGAAAGAAAGCAGACTCCATATCATATCCAAGGTCTTTCTCTGCCTTTTACCAGGGTGACTGATTTAACTAGTGTATTCCTGAAAATTCAGTATGAGGGAGCACCTATCTGCCTGTCTCTGTCTTTCATTTTTTCCTTTTGTAAGTTGTTGATTGCCAACACTCCAAATGAAACATTTTGAAATATTTTTTCCCCTGCATTTACAACTGGAAACTCCCTGAGGACTCCAGGAAACCTTTTGGTAACAGGATTTGGTTCCAGGAGCCCCATGGCAAAGGCTAAGAGAGTGGTGCTGTGCACAGGAGGCACCACGGCTGCGCCAGGTCCTCTGCTCTTGCACTGCCCTGGGTTCCCACCACTCCTGATGAGCAGCCCGAGATGTTGATTCCCACCAGGTGGCATCTCAGAAGAGGAGCTGCTTCTCTAACACCTACCCTGACAGCTCCCATGAAAATATGTTTACTGAACAAGCTAATATTTCATGTTAACTCTCAGTGAACACAAACAACTTTCCCACGGCCTTCCTATTCCTCCCAACTCCCAAAGGTTCTGCTCTGTGATAAACTGTGAAGACTGTCTTCCCTGGGCAGATATTTCCATTTTAAATAATGAAAGATGCCATCATTGAACCTTACATTCATGGGACTTAACATTCACCTAGGACCATAGAGAGTCTGGGCATAGGTGGAAGCTGCCTGTAGCCAAATTTTAGTGGAATTGAGCTTCCAAACTGAATAAAAAATTGAAACTTTTCTTAGATACAAAATCCATGTTGGTCTATGGTTTCTCCTTCCCTCCCCTTTTCTTTCTGTCACAGCTGCAAAACTCTTCAATGCTTCCCCATCTGGAATATCTGCAGCACCATTGTTGTAGCTTCACACTCAATATAGTGCTCATATCTCAAAGCTCCGTTTCTTTCAGATGGACTTATAGAGAAAGAATAAATAATTCTCTTCAATATCAAATGGGGATTACAGTTAACCATCACTTGGCAGACCAGAGCAGGTTATTTTAATGAACACATCATTCTGAAATAAGCCTTCCACCATCTGTTTGGCCCCATAATTATAAATGCAAACAACATAATTCATAAATGCTCTATAAAAGAAAGGGAAAGAGAGAACAGCTTAAGATGACTGTTAGTTTTTCCAGACAGTGATGCATCTGCCTACTTTATTCTCATTTCAGGAACAGGTAGAAAACAGTCTTTTAATTCTGTATTTTATGGCAGTCACCAACCAAAGTAAATGACTGCCTGTAGAGGACAGAAATGTGGGTAAAGGCGGTGCAGTGTCTGTTTGCCTCTGACAGAAGGACCCAGGAAAGGTGGTATGGACCATCCTGGATCTCAGTGGGTGAGGAACAAACACAGAGCGTGTGTTTTAGTACAGCAGCACTGAATAAGCCTGTGGCACTGGAGATCCCCTCCAGGCATACAGGAACTGAGGGTACTGATGATAGTGGTATTTGCTCCCTGAGAAGATGCTTTTGACATTCTTGAAAACTGGGCAATCTTGAGAAACATTCAGAAAGTTGAGAAAAATGAACATAAAATCCATGAATCTCTGGAATTTTCTATTTTAAACTGTGAAGACTTTCATTTTAAAAGAGGCAAAAGCATATTTTTTAAACCCTTAATACACAAAATATGTCAAAATGAAATGTGAACAAAACATATTGTTTCACTTCCATTTTCTGTTGAAAAAAAATCCATGTGATCCAAATAAAATGTATTTTTGTTAAACATTTCATTTTAATACAGCTGCATATTTATTTTTTTAAAGGTCAGTGGAGAATTGTACCTTTCTCACAATTACCAGCTTCGTAGAGGCCATGAAATGAAAAGCTTGCCAGTACTCTGTAATCTCGGGGCTGAGTGACTCACGGTTCCAGCCACCAAATTGGACTTCCACAGTCAGCCATCAGTAGAAAACCATCACAGCTGGATAAGAGCAACTCCCCCACACCCACTCACCACATTTCCTGCGGTGAACGGGAGCAAAAACTGACAAGCTCATCCTGTCTTTTTGTTGACATGTATCAATATTGCTGAACAACTTAAACTGATTTCATATTCAGTGCTGTAAAACTAGCAATACCACTAACGCTTCCAGGGTGAATAACTCTGTTGTTTCTCTGTGAGCTCTTCATTTCTTCCTGTTTCTAAGACAAGCAAAGTAAGATTTCCCAACAGTTTTTTTTCCCAACAGTTTTTTTTCCCAACAGTTTTCCCAACCAGCTTTAAGCTGGTTGTGTATCCTCCCTGTGGTGATGGCCTGCAGCCCGTTAGTGAAGGTGAGCTTGCTGAAGGTGAGTCGTGCCCCACGCCTGCCAGGGACATCCTGATGTCTGTCTGTCCCCCCAGGGATGAGTCAGAGAGAAATACAGAAAACACAAATGGGGAAAACAGAATGGGAGCTGCTCCAGGGGAACTGCCTCAACTCTCAGACAGGTCCTTTATCGCTGCAGAGCTGCATGTGGCGACCTTCTGGGCTCCCACCCAGGCTGCTGCAGGAAGCATTTCAGACCGGAGGATATCAGGGGAGGCTGAAGCTGTCCTTACGGCTGGCTTTGTGCTCTGTTTGGGAGCTGAGTTGGTCTCCATGGTAGACGAGCGTCTCCACCTCCTCCTTGGCTATTTCTCTTCATTGCCAGCAGACAGCCTGCAGAGCCTGTGAGAGCCTGAGAGCCTGAGGGTCCGTTGCCCAGGAGGGCAGCCAGGTAGACGCCCAGGAAGAGCGTGAAGTGCAGCAGCTGCAGCTCGCGCGTGTCTGCAAATGCCAGCAGGAGGAACTCGCTGACGGAGCTGCTGTTGACCATTTGCTGGTTTTGGTCATTTGGTCCTGTCCAAGGAAGAGAAAGCACTGCCAAGTTACAGTAGACTCATCTGAGAACTTAGCCCACCTTTCCATCTGAAAGCCCACCCAGTCAGGGGATTTCTCTCAAGCAAGCTCAGTCTATCCCCAAAGAGAACATATCCCTAAATTCTTAAAAAGTCCTACCCAAATCTACCCAAATTTGAAAGCAAAGTTGGTCTGTCCTAGTCTTCCTATTTAACTTTTTTTTTTTTTTTTTTTTTTAAATGAAGAGGGGCAGCTGCCAGGGGACCATTGTTCTTCACAGGTGATGCAATCCCTTGGCAAAACGCAGGTAAAATCCAGGCAGATATCACCAAAAGTTTGATTTTCTGAGTGCAGCTGACTGGTGAAAATCCAATCTCAGGAAAACGTTTGGATTGCTAAATTATTTAGATAGATCTGACAGCAATGTTGATTTTAAAGTCCTTGGTAGGCAAATGTAAATACAAATTTGTCTCTATCTTGACATGTGTTTATTTTTTTCCACTCATGAGTAGTTATACTGAATATCTTAGTTATCATTAAATCAAATAATGCTGTTTAGGCCTCGTGAGCTGGAATTAAGCACTCATCATTCTCTCCTAAATTTCAGTTAGAGGTTTTAAAAACAGCTGTCTCCAGCCCACATAATACAACCTCTAGTACATTTTGTAAGACTTCTGCATGCCTCCTCAGATTTAAAATTAGCAGTCAGTTCTCCAAGTAAGCAAAGCCTTTAAATGAGAGAAACATAGCCCTGGAAAAAATAATAACAATAATAATTAAAATTATTTCCTTTGCATCTGACAAGTCACGAAAAACAAAGAAAGCATCGATCAGTATGTTTGTTTCTCTCCTTTATTTTTCCTTTGTTCCATCATTCTTTATGAATGTTTTCCTTAGCTGAAGCTGCCTGTTCTCTTATTTTTAAGGAGCAGCCCTGGCTCCCACTTGCTCTCAGGACCTGCAGTCCAAGGGTGTGTTCCCAGAGCACCTCCATCCAACATGGGTCAGGGCATTCCCATACAGCTCTGGACAAGTTGCTGGAGCTGCACCAGGATGTCCTCATCTCCAGAAGTGGAGGTGTGCAAATAATGTGTATTATGCCCTGTGACCCTACTGACACACAGGCACTGCTGCTCTGGTTTGACGTACAACACAAATGCTTCAAAATATTTTCTGGCAAAACTAGACCAAAATATCCTCCAGTTCATTTACTTTTGTGTTTACAATAGAAGCATATCTTTTTTTTTTCTTTCTTTTTTTTTTTTTTTTTTTTTTAAGGAGGATGTTTAACTTCTTTTGAAAGTGTAGGCAAATAGTAAACTGAAATGTGATTTTGAAATAAAATGTCAAAACACTTCAGGATCTTGTTTCCTTTTCTTTATCTCCAGCTGAAAACATTCACTGAATTTGACCCAATCAGTTTGTTTCCCTGGAACAGCAACTGTTCATTACATCTTCCTTTTTTATTCCTTTTATTGCCTGGCTCTATTAATGAATTTGGTCTATAAAAAATTATAGGAACCCATTTAAGCTACTTCAGCTTCGATGGCTAATCCCAGCACACTGCTCTTTTGCTCAGAAGACTTTTTCCATGAATGGAGGAAAATCATTTTGGTCTCTCTGGTAGCTTACTAAACACAACCCTTCACTTGGCACAGGAAATATATTGGATAAAGATTGATTAAGGAAGATAGCTAATTAGGAGCCTGGCCTGAGTCAGCCAAGGCATTTCACACAAGTCAGCAAAGAAGCTGAAGAAGTAAAGAAGTCAAATTCAATAAAAAACAGGGCTGAAGGAACACGTTTTTATATGTCATTATCTCTGGTTACCAGCTGCAACCTTTTCCATGATATCATAAAATCTCATTTTCGTACAGAATAATAACCCCTCTGGATAATACTTATATTCTTGATAGACATCAAAAGTTAAAATCAGGAAGATGACTACAGGTATTTTAATGCTAAGCAAACAGACAAATACTAAGCACATGCTAATAACACGAAAGATCTCCTAAGTTCATCAGTGATCTATTTTAAGAGCTTGCTTACAGAAGATCGCCGGGGTCTCAGGACAGCTCCAGGCTGCAGAGGTAGCTTTCCAACAATTCCTGTTCATTTGTGGGCAGACCATGCAATTTCTCTGGGCCTTGTTCTACTGTGGGTGAAATAGAAGCAATAATACTTCCTTTGTATGCTTTGTCTTTAGATTTTCACCTCTTTGGAACAAACTTTGCATCATTTCAGATACGAATACTGTCTGATGCAACTAAATCATAGCTCAGTTCAGGGCTATGGTGCTACAGCAGCCACAATTAATCATTTACACAAAAAGAGTTTGTTTCAATTTAAAAGTGTCAGAAACACTTTCCAGACCAGAACAACCTACAGCTGTAGGAAAGGTGTTTTATTTACTGGAGAACTTCTTTCTTCCACTAAATCCTTCACAGCCTTGGAGGCTGGGAATATCCTGCCTCTGGCTCACTGACTGTTCTCAAGCTAGCGAAGCAGAAATGAAACAATGACTGAGTTTGGCTTGGCACCTCCAATTTCTCATTGCAGTAATTAGATTCTACCTTTCCGCTGTGCCTTTTAGCAACAGCCTCTTTCTTTTGGTGATGGCCGCGCTGCAGCCCCTCCTGTGTGCGGAGCAACCACCAGCAGCTGTCCTGTCTTCTGCTGGCCCTGAAGCAGTGCTCACCACTGATGGCCTCCTCGTCCCAGTTTTATGAGACATGGTTTCAGACAAGGGGAGCTGTCGAGGCTGGCCAGGCACTGTGTGCTGGCCCTGACCACCACTGAACAGGTTTATTCTCCATTGACTTCGGTGGAGATTGCTCTGAGCGTTCATCCAATGTTTGTCACTGTTTAACAGTTATTGATTGTAACATGGGTGTTGCCTGAGGTTTTAATAACTTTTCAAGTATGAAGAGCAAACAATGACTATGTGAAACCTAATGAAGAGAGAAATGCAGGATGTGATCCCTTGAGTGACTTTGTCTGCGTGGTGGTACATCAGTTGGTCCATGCATTTCCTAGTGCTTGTCTTACGCAACTAAACCTTTAGCGGAGCAAGCAGCTGACTGGGTTAAATCATTTGCCATAAAATGGGGTCACGTGGAGGAAGTTAACACTTTGGGAGAAGATCACCAGACCTCCTCCTTGAGCACCTGCTGATGGCTTGGTTGCCTTTTGGACATGAGCCAACAGGGCTCATCTAGACCTTCGATAAATCAAAAAACTGCATATCCAAACCATACTGTCACTGCTGTCAAAGTTGTTCTCTGCTGTAAATCTTACCCAAGAAACAGTGAAACCAAGAAAAAAAAGAAATTAGAAGCTGAGAATGAAGTTTCTGTTTCCCAGGGAGACGATAAACTTGTTGCTGTTACCTCTGTACTCCCATGGCCTCATTGCATTTTCTCTTTCATGCATCAGCAGGTGCTTGTGCCTTCCCGAGCTGTCAAATGTGGCAGCTTTCAAACCACAAAGCTCACTTTAAAAATAATCCATCTCATTATACCATTAGCAGTTTTGATCCCATTAGAACAATAGCTGCCCTGTTCCTCCAGCACATCCCGAATGCATCTCACGCTCCCCTCACTGGAAGGACAGGCAGTTCCTATCCCACCTCTTCCCGGGTGGGAAGGTGAGAACCGCAAGCTCCCCACATGGAAAACCACATGGTGGGGGATGTGTGGGGCAGCTGAGCCCCACTGCTCCCTGCTGCCCAGGCCTGGAGATCTGACAGGGTCCCCCCAGCTCTTCCCACACAGCTTCAGGTGCTGAGCATCACTGCAGTGCTGAAACAGGGAGATGATGCGAGGCCCTTCCTTGCCCCTCTCACCTTGGTAGCTGGGACTGACGATGGCAAAAATTCAGCTTATTGTGCAATAGTTTCAAAATAAAGCTGTTTTCCTTTTTGTTTAGAGCTGCTGGGACAAACTCTGGAGAAGCAGCTTTGGATCTCACATTAGAGAGAGCCAGGGGATGATGGAGGCATCGCCAGGAAGAACCCCAGGCATCTGGGCTGGAAGGGGCTTCTTCCTCACCCTAACAGGTCCAAATAAGAACCTAATGACAGGACAGAGATCATCGGCTACCTCAGACCACCCCTCTGCTGATACAGGACTGTACCACCAGTCATTAGTTTATTCAGACTAACTGTCCATCCAAAGGGTGTTTCAGCAGTGGTTCTCTGCAAAGACTACTCCATGTGCCAATAGACCTCATCATTGACTTTGCTGATAGTCACTTTAATTGTTTGTCCTCTCTGCCAGCTTAGAGCTTTCCCTTTTCTCAGCCTCTGTATGTTTCTGTCCTTCAGACACTTGACCTGAATGATGTTTATCTGCTTCCCTATTTTCCGTTGCAGGACATTCAGCTCAACCTTAACAAAGGGCCTTGGACTTTGGACATCATGGACAGAACTGTGTCAACAGCTGGTGATCAAAAGCATGGGATCCACAAAGCAACCAAGACGACCAAGTCAGTCCAGAGATTTTGACTTCTTTCATCACAGACTTGTAATTCCTTAATGTTATCATAGTTGATATGAGAAAGAGAAGGTCAACAAGAGAAACAGAAGGTTGGGCACTGAAAGACAGAAACTAAACTAACTTATAAATCGACAAAGGAGCTTTCCTGTCATCTAAGCCCATTTTCTACTTATAAACACCAGGGAAAACAAGTAAGCTGATGAGAGAGACCATTCAATGCCACTCTGCAGAAGGTGGGCACTTTCCCCCTTTTCTCACATTAAGTCTATATTACCATTTCTCTCTCATTAATGTTAACTTTGGCACTGCATTACATGTTCTAATTATCTGCAGATTTTGGCCTACAGTTCATTTTTGCACCCTAATTAATATGACATTCATAAGATGCCTAAATCTGATAATTAGGAGAGTACTTGGAAGTGCTCACTTATGTCAGAAATATACAGCATCACATTAGGAGCAATTTACAACTGCCTGAAGATGGGATAGCTCATAGATAGGCTTCTGCTTTTTAAGTAAGGTGTTTCAATTACTCAAGTACAAGCAGGATCAATTAAGAAAATTCAAGTGGATGATAATGAATGTGCTTTACTTTTTATATAAATGGAGATCTCACAACAAGCATAATTAGATTTTTTCATCAGCTGGAGAAAAACACAAGCCATTTGTCAAAGATGTGGAATGAGTGAGTGGCAAAAGTGGTTACAGTTATTTCCTTGTGCAGTGGGTAACTTGACAATTTTCAAGTGTACCACAGACCAGCAGTCATGAGACCCAGCACTAACTTAGGGTTGGATTTGTTCCCCCTGTGTTTAAGCACCTGAGGCCTTTTTTATGGCTGATGGAGAGAGACAACAAAAGAGTCAGTTGTTCATCAGGCTCTAACACATGCTACGGTGTTAGAATTGCAGCTATCTGGGAAATGGGTGGCTTTTCCACAGCGAAAGTGTCCAGTGACAAGTGACAATAGCAGTTTGCTGAAATCTTCTGACAAAAAATTCTTAATCATTTCACGTCTGTTTTCTGTGTGCAAAAGCACACTTTTTGGTGTCAAAACTTTTTTTGTGCCAAAACAAGAGTTTTTAGAAAGAATTGCATGTTTTATAACAAAAGTCTAGCATATGCACCTAGTTAATGTTAGTAGCGTAAGTTCCTTTCTGAACAGCAAACTGTCACAAACTCCCTCGTAGCATCTGGGGCTCATGCATGTTCCCTCCTCCTCCACTGCCTGCCAGTAAGCTTTCTGGGCACCGGGGGACATAGAATCTTTGTCTGTGTTCTGCAGAGCTGCTTCACACACGTTCCTGTGCAATGTCTGAGTTTCTGAGTTGTGTGTCCTGGTAATCTCTGGGTATCCTGAAAAACGTGTTAGGGAGCTGACCATATCTTAAGGCACCTGATGGAAAGATCTGAAATTCATATTTTCTGGTGATGGACAAATAACACAAAAATTAAATAACAAAACACAGCATTAAGATAATAATGATAAAGATCCTTACTGGTGTCCTTAACATCTCAACTATTATTTACATTATTTTATGTTAAGTTGTAGCAAGTCTCACTAGCTTAAGGTCAAGTTTCTTTGGCGAAAGTAGCTCCTGCCTTTTCTCTGCTGCCTATCCTATTGCTGGCGAAGGACACATCAATAGCAAGAGCTCTGATTGTCCTCCTTGGTCCCTTCAGTCTGAGTCATGTCCTTCCCTGTGGCCTGTCATTTTTTACCATGAACATTTTTTACCATGTTGTGTTGAATGGGAAATTGCCATTCTTCTTCTTCCTCCTTAAGATTTTGTTGTTGTTATTGTTGAATGGGAAGTTGCCACTTTTTTGTTTATTATTTCTATGATATGCATTAACTAGCACATTCCTGACTTTAGGCTGCTTCTCTTTCATAGCCTTCTGGACATGAATTCATAAAACTTCACACATCACATCACAAAAAAATATATATATATATATTAACATGGCAAAATTTTAAGCTGTGCTCAAAACTAGTTTATTTTCTAAGTATGTTATTAGGATTAAATGTCATACCACAGATGGTGACATTTGAGGTGGGTGCTTAATTTGAGTAAAATCTCCATATTCTCCTCCATACAGTCTTGGTTTGATAAATGAACACTGTTTTTCCTCAGTGCAGTTAGGGAAGCAGAGACCTGTGCTGCCCATCCCTACGCTCCCTCCTATACACGCCCTACTCCCAAGCATTAATTCACTGCATCACTTTCACATAAAGGTGCTCCTCATTTTTAGCTTGATTAAAACTGATCCCCCAACAAGCCAGTAAGTACATGTTGCTTGGTGGCTGTGTTCCCTTGTTGTTCTCCAGCAATATGACACGCTTGCTCATCCTCTTTCCCTGCCAAGAGCTATTTCACAGCTAGGTTAGATGGTCTTCAGGAGTGTGCTGAGGAGGACAGGAGGTGCCTTTGATGGCTTCTTCTTTCTGTATGATTCAGAGGTTGCTAAGTCCCCATTTTTCTGTTAGTATATATCCCCAAACATCCTGTGATGATAGTCTGTTATCTGGCTTCAGCCTTTCCAATCTCAACAGGACTGCTCCTGGACATCTGCTAGTGAGGATGTCATACCAGCAATGCTAGCCAGAGAGCCCCTCCAAGCTCAGGGGCTCTCTGAACTTCTGTATGCAAGAAGGACCTACGGAAAAAAAATAATCTGAGCATCACAGCAAGCAGAAATCATCTTTCCTCAAGATGTCCTAAAGAAAAGATGTCAAGCTCAGTATGAACATATGAATACATCATGTTTGAGGACTCTTCTCCAAGTGTCAGGGGAGGTTAAAGTCTAAGGAGGAAAGACCATAGCTGCAAATAATTTCTAATGCTTTGGGGAGTGTGGGGGGAACCCAAGAAACTGGGGAGCATGCTCAGAGAGGTTTATTTGCTTGTGGGTTTCATAAAAAACTCCAGGCAAACCCTTCTGAGGGGAACACAAATTCCTTGTAGATTGGAGCACGACAGTTAAGAGCTGTATTGATCCGTGTATTGATTTTGGTCATAGGAGGAGGTAACAAGTGCAATCAAAATACCTGGTGACCAGCTGGGAGAAACGCATACAATACTTATCGGTAAAGTTATATTCCTTCCCCTCCTGTCACGATAAAGTTTTCAGTTTTATTACAGAAATACAAGACAGGGAAATTAATCTTCAGGTGAAACTAGGAATTTATTCTGTTTGACATAAAGTGGAATGCTGGCAGAAAATAATCCAGAAATATTTTATGAATATTGAGCCTTTGAATTGACTCAGCCAAGTCCTTTAAGTGTATGTGAAGTTCTGGAGTTTCCTGGAATCGGTCCGTGGCATATATGTTTTCATTGGCATGCAGGTCACATAGCTGTAATTGCAATTACAACAGTATGTGGTACCTAAAGCTGAATGTTAACTCTCAAGACAGATAATAAATATATTTGCCATTTGTGTTGTGGAAATACACATTGCATGCTTTAAATATCATACAGATTTAGAGTAAAGAGACTGATTTACTTCAGATAGTACACATAAGACAAAAGTCAGCAAATCTTGTAACTGGCAAATTCTACTCTGCGAGACCAACTTTTTCAAAGCCTCATCACTTCTCAGCACAGGTGCAAGTATTCCCTGCAGCAGAAGTGGTTTATCAAAAAACACACAAAAACCCAGTCACAAATATGCAAGTGCAGTGGTCAGGAAAGAAGAGAGGACATCCCACCGAGCCTCAGATGCAAAATCTCTGTTTGGTCTACAAATGGCATGTCTATCTATGTGAGAACTGCTAACAGCGTACTTAAGAAATTTCTTTATAGTCTATCCAGCAGAAGAAATACAGTTCCTTATTTAAACAAAGAATGCTTAAAACGTAGAATCAAAAACAGACATTATGTCAGTAAAACCCGGTGTGTGCTTTTCCTCAGTTTATGCAGTTTTAAGTCCTTTAGCCTGAGCCAGGGAGATTGTGTTGGTCAGGCTTGCTTTACTGGGCAGTTTCTTGACCACGTCCTTGAAGTTTTTTTCTCTGAAGACATCCGCTCATGTCAGCTGTGCTCTGGCCCTCTGCCTAACTAAGGGGGCTCCCAAGGCTGCTGCTGCCTGGGGCTTCCCTGACTGAAGGAGGGTTCTTAAAGAGAAAATGCTGCTCCAGCAGTCAAACACAGCTATGAGTTCAGATAAGGACTGAAAACACCTTTTTCTGTGAGCTCAGATTGTGCCTTCTTGTGCTGTTGGCCACCATGGTGAAAGTACCTGAATGTGCTGCCTTGGAGGTTGGTGCCTTCAGGCAGAACTGTTTTTCCTAAATGGGGCTAACCAAAATGCTTTCGTTCCCCTTCCCATAATGAGCCTCTTGGTGGAGGCCCCCATTCTCCAGTCCTGATGTCCAGAGGACCACGATCACCTGCTGGGCTGTAATTCAGGCACATCCCTGACCCCCTGTGCCGCAGCTTTTCTGAGCCCTGGAGGAAGCAGGTAGAGTAGCACTCAGTGTGTGTCTCTGCATTTTGTGCTCCTGTATGCTTAGTCTGCATATACTTGTTGTTAACACTGAACTAATTTGTGATGTCTTTTAGTCCTTCTACAGAAGTATTTCTCCATGGCTCATAAAGCCAGCACTCCCTTCCCATATATTGCTTTATATACTGCCTTCAAATTTAAAGTGAAAAAGCAAACTAATAAGTTCAGACTTCTGAAGATTGTGATAGCCCCTTCCTTGGCTGCTTCTGGGCCTCTGTATTTTCTGCTTCAGAGGAGGTGACATATTCTATAAATCTCTGCCTTAGACTCTGCCTTAGTAAATAAATGTTGCTCAGATTTATGTTTGTTCCCATTCTTGAGGAAAAGCGAAGCAATGATATATGTATCAAATGGAACAGAAAATTGCATTTTAGCCACCAGGCTTCAAATACAACTGACTTAAGCTTTGGTTCAACTGCAGCAGTCTCCTCTCTATCGGCTTAAGAAGTAAACCTGATTTTGTACCTACAATTCTTTGTATTACATGGAGGCTAATCTAAGGTGCACTTTGCCTAATAACTTAGTAAAAGATCACACACCTGCATTATTAGCAAGATACCTACACATGTATAAAATACAAGGTTTTGCACCCTTTTTACGTAAATTCATCTCTGTTTCTATAAAAATGTGCAGTAGCCCTTATAATAGAAATAATAAGAGATGTGCCCTACTTTGTAGACATTTGTTCTTTATTATTTTATCAATGCTCATTTTAAATCATTAGCTTGCACTTCTGTTGCTTCTTAGAGCGGTCTGACAGTAATTATTATTTTTAAAGTGAAATGATTTATTCTAGAGCAAAGGCCTCTGATTTTGCCAGAGCACGTGGCTTTATCACGCTGCGTCTCTAAGCCCTAAAACATTTTCATACTTCTCTTCTTGAACCCACTTCTGTCCCTCATCTGTCTGCTTTCCCCAGCTCCCCCAGCACCTCCCCAGAGCACCCAGGCGCGACTTCCCCTTGGAACAGCTGGGAGCTATCTGCCTTGTTGGGGCAGGCATTTGAAGCAGCCAGATCATCACAAACCCCCCAGCTTTGTGCACAATTATACCAATCACATCAGGGAAACTCAGAATTTCTGGTGGCTCCAGATGGCCTCCAGTCACCTCGTGTACACCCAGAGAGCAATTCAGTTACCAGCACTGAAGCAATTCCAGCTGCCTGTGTTGTAGCAAAGTGAAAAACACTCACTGAGCTTTCCAGCTTCAGAGTGATTGAAAACCACTAAGCGAGATCTCACAGTGACTAACAACAGTCTGAAAGCTATGACACTTGGTAATATATTGCTGTTTAACTCCTGTTGAAAATTTCAGACTGTGTGGCTGCGAACAAGCCATGGAGACACAAAACCAGAATACTGTGGTATGGAGACAGCAGCCAGATGATTCAGGAGGACAAATGGCTGAGGGAAAAAGCTGTTCTTAAAAAACAAGACTGTCAGGGCTGAGAAATAAAATATTTACGAGACTGTCAGGGCTGAGAAATAAAATATTTACAGAGACTATCTAGTCAGATAATGTATTATATAGGCATTAGGATTGCAATACTACAATCTGAGAAAAAAAAAAAAAAAAAAAAAAAAAAAAAAAAAAAAAAAAAAAAAAAAAAAAAAAAAAAGAAGAAAAAGAAAATATGGGGACACCCAAGAAATAGCTGCAGATTTCTGCATGGGATGTGGGCATGTCCTGAGCACATGTGCTGCGAGAGGTGCTGCAAAAGGTGTGACACTGCCACAGATCGCATGGGGATTTCTGGATAGGGATTCCCCAGCTCCTGGGAAAAAAAAATAAAAAAATAAAAAAATCTCAAACTTCCTTTATTTAGTTTGGCAGAGAACAGCTAAGCATCTTGCTTTCTTTTTATGGGAGTGATTCCATGGGATTTCTCTCCTGAAGTGAGAACTGATGACATCGATCACTTGAACTCTCTTCATTCTGAATAGGCCAAGAAACGTTAATTTCGTACAGCCCTTTCATACACCTGACATGCTTGGGGTGTAACAATTCTGTCACACAGATAAACTGTGCTGCTATCAGAGGAAAAGATCAGAGAAATCAAGAACAGGCTAATCTAGCTGCTGTCTCAGGGAGGGCTTGTAAAGGACATTTTGTATGTTTTGGCAGCACTATCTGCGCTTCAAGTCTCCAGCTGCCAAAGTCTTAACTTCTTGCTGGTTTATAGGTATGTATGTGTTTGGCCAAAAAATGGGTGTGTTCTGGGGCTAAACACAACCTCCTCATTAAATAAACTTGGTTGGTGAGGCTGCTGTAGCAGTGCTACTGAACAGTGTGTTCCTGGTACATGCCGTCATGAATTGAGCATGTCACAGCTGCTTTGTCTAGCCAGTTATGAACTGCTCAGTTTCATCTTCTCCAGCTGTAAATCATGTTGCTTAATTAATCCTCATTAAGTGTTGCAGGCATCTCTCAAGCTCAGTTATCTCTTTATTTAATTAGAGTAGCATACCATATAATGTTCTCTGTTTGATGGGATGTTTTGCACAATAGTTTAATCCAGCAACTGAAAGAATTAATTAGGTCTTAGAATATGTCTCTAAATGGGTGGCCAAGTAAACTGCGTGTTTATCACAAATGACTGGACTCGACAGTCATCTCATCATAATCTATTGCTGGTGTACACACAGAATCAGAAACACACTGCCTGGTTCTGTGGCTCTCAGATCTCTGTACGTTCTTCTGAAGTAGAATTCAGGTTAATATTAAACAGAGATAATCTGGCTTTCATCAGCCAAAGGTTTGGCCAGCACCCAGATGGGTTTACAGATTCACTCTTGTTCCATAAACATTTCCTGCGAGCTGCTTCCACCTGCACCCCTGTCCCCATGGGGTTATGTCCTAACCACCTCCCAGCATGGACCGACTGCCAGGAAACCTGGTACACAGCAAGCCCTCGTGTGAGCACACAGCCTGTGCAGTGCCGGACCCCAGGCTTTGGGATGGCCTCACTGCAACAGGACATTTCCTTCCCACCTCCTGCTTGGCAGGGCCATGCTGGTGCCTTCTCTCAGCAAAGTCCAAAGCCGATTGCTTCTCCCTCTTCCTTGCTGAGTCAGCAAAAAATGAGCACTGTGGGGTTTTTGTTTGTGCCTCTGTCCCTTTGCTGCACTGGCTGTTATTGCTGCAGCAATACAAATGGAAGAGAGTCCAGTGGGAACTGCACTGGCCACCAGGGTGGGCGTACGACTCCTGATGGCTGATTAAGATGAGCGCTTTCTCTCCACCCATACAGACATACCACACACACAGGCAAACATGTTTTAAGGGAAAAGCACAGCAGTTCCTAAAGAAAAACACGCAGAGCCTGACTGATTTGCTATCAAAATTTCCATGAACTTTCTGCTGCTCCTCAAACCGAGCAAGGAGATTTAGATGCAACAGCGATCTCACCACGTGCAGGACACTTGGGTTTTGCTGGTTGGGAGCCAGGTGGGAACACGATGATCCTTGGAGACACAAAAACAAGTGCTGAGGAGGGAATTACTCTAAAGCAGCACGCAGCTTTCATTCATACTTCAGGAATCGACTTCATCCAAATGGGGAGAAAATCCAGCTGGCCCCAAGCCCTCAGAAGCATAAATGCTGGTTTTCCGGTACATATGGCAGTACCATTCAAAGAGCTATGACAATGATACTGTTTATAGCTCTGAAAATGGCGCTGCCATCGGCACCATGGTGCAGCGGCTGTGATCCCAGGAAGCGGCTCAGCAGCAGGACCAGTCCTGGGCCCCGCTCTTCTACGTGCTCAGGTGTCCTGCTAAGGCACAGCGCAACCCCTGGCCAGAAGTTGGGATAAATGAGAGCCCAGGCACAATTTGGGTTGAGAAATCCCTGACATCTTAAAGAAAATCACCCTGGATGTTCCCGTGGTGGCTGTCTGGAGGGAAGAACAGTGGAGGAGCCGTTTGTAAGAGGCATTTCTCTTTCCCGATTCCACCCAAGAACTGGTACATTTTCTTCCCTTCAGTTTTGATTAAAGTCAGGATGCAGCAGTAGAAACGTACCACACTCCCTTCATGGATTAGCGTGGTTAGGGAATGCACGAGCACGGTCCTATGGCGCTCGCAGGGCATGATGCACATGCTGCACCTACCAAGTAAATTACCACAGGCACTTTCCAATTAAGCCCAGCGTGCTGCTCGCAGTGAAGTGATGATAATTATTTTTGCCCTTTCCAGCTGGAAGCCAGCTCTTGGCTGGATATTTCCAGTTGCTTCTTGAGAGCAGTCTTAAAAACTGAAAGATCTGAGCTTTGGAAAATCATATGGGCCTTCATTTGTGCTGCTGAGACATCTTCCCAAAACTGTTGTGAGCCTGCAACCATAACTTCCACCACAGATTATCATCATTGCACTAATGCATCATTAAAGTAGGAAAAAAGACAAAAAGGAGCCGTTCAATCTCCTTGGCAGTGGCATCCTACCTGCAGTCTCTGAGGGGGGTTGGGGGAAAAAGGTTGGGATACAAGTTGAAAATACTTTTTTTTTGACGGGTTTGAATCAAATGTGTTCCTACAACAGGCACAGACGGCTTTCTTCTCAGTGCATTTAAGCCTCAGAAAAGCCCAGCAGGATCGCAGATCACTTTCCTGCAGTGTCACTGAATGCCTCATCAATAATAAGTGTGACAAAATCAAGCAGAGCACATAAATGAGGACGAAAAGAGAAGCAGAAGACCAACAAGCAGGTTTATCATCTCGGCTCTGTCTCTAGCCCACATTAAATTGGCCCAGAGCTGATATAACCTGTGGGTGTGATGGCGGCTTGGCCCAAGGACAGCTCACATGCCATGGCCAGGAGAAGGCATGGAGAGGAACCCCTGGTGGGGATGTCTGCCACAAACCCTTTTTACCTTTGGCTTAACAGGTCAGGGTGGCACCACTAACTCCGATTTCCAGAGCAAGGTTAATGCAAAGGCTAGAATAGCATTTAGGATGTTAATTTGTCTTGCAGAAACATAAACAACTTCATTTTCTATTCACAGTACACGTAACGGGAGGGTCAGGCTGGGTGTTAGGGAAAGGTTCTGCACCCAGGTGGTCGGGCACTGGGACAGGCTCCCCAGGGCAGTGGTCATGGCACTGAGCCTGCTGGACTTCAAGTGTTTGGACAATGATCTCAGACATACAGTCTGATTTTTGGGTGGTCCTGTGTGGAGCCAGGAGTTGGATTCGATGATCCTTGTGGGTCCCTTCCAACTCAGGATATTCTATGATTCCATGATTCTATGATAAAGGGCTGTAAGGACAACACTATCTCAGAGAAAACATCTGTATAGGTTTGAGCATGGATTGTGTAAGTGACAATTTGATTTTAAAGACTTGGCAATACTGTTAATTTACTTGGCACATAAAGGGAATATATATAAGCAGGGTGCTGTATTTTATGAAATTATCGTTCAGAAGCACACTACATCCTCCTTTTATGACTACAAGATTTTCTGAGGCCAGTCAAAACTTCATGAAGAATTGTTTAAGGGACCGGGGTGTAAAACTATGTTTCTGTTGCTCTGGCTCTGGAGGCAATCAAAACACTGCAGTGCCGGTTCATTCTGCCAGGATGCTCTAGCTCTCTGCCACAGTCAGCCCTGAAGGCCGGCTGGGAGAGTTTCAGTAGAAAAAGGCATTTTGCTGAGGCTGAACTGGTTTTAGAAGAGCCAAGTCCCATATCAAACTTTTCTGTTCCTCTCCCTGAGAATGCCATATGATCAGAATGCCTTATTCCAGCCTTTTCAAAACAAAAAGCAAAATTATGAATCTTGTTAACAAAATTTCGAATTCCATTTCAAATCAAAATGGAACATTTCAAAATGACAGAAAAAAAAAAAAATGTTTTGCACGTGCGCGATCCCTATGAGGATCAGACAGACAGCACATCACTTAATTCTGCAAAGAAACCATGACATAATCCTTACCCATGATGCTATCAGTTCTTCAGTGCCTGTGAAATTTCTGCTTGACAAACCTCTGATTATTTTTCACCAGTGATACCAAGGCAACGTCACCCACTTCCTTAACAAAAGAAATGAAGCAACCCACATTAAAAGGGGAGGCGGCCCCAAACCAAAGCACCATTAGCAATCTCCATCCTCGCAGCCTGCCAGGGCTCCTCTGTTCACCACAACTCCATATTTTGGAACAGCTAAATTCACTTCTGAATGAATCATTTGGTTCAGAGACTGCTTTGGCAGCCTGCATGTTTTTCTTTGCAGACCCTAACCAAAGTACAGGGGACTTCAGGGGCTGTGATGAGTAAGGGCTGGCTTTAGCAGTGTCAGAGTGTGCAATACAGCTCTGCGCATCCCACAGCAGGGGCAGCAGGGGTCCACGCTGTGAAGGAGCCTGCCAAGCCATGGGGTCAGGTCCTTGGTTGCTGCTAGTTGGGTAGAGCAGTGCACGAGGCAGTGGGCTGTGCTCGTTTACACACGTCTGCTGGGTTGTGCCAGTGGCATTCTGCTGGTTTTGGCCTGGCTCCTTCTTTCTTTCCAAAACTGAGCATCTTTTTCTATTGTCCTGTCCTCTAGGGAGGTATTTTTGACTTTGACCAGTAAAGTGTCAAAGCCCACCAGGCCAGGTCGGTAAGCATAGATACCATCGATTTCCATAGAATGGAAAATCAGGATTTTCCTCTGTAACAAGTAGAACAAGGGAGAGTCAAAATTACCTGGGCTTCTAATTATCTCATTACTGAAGAGAAGGCAGGAAATCTGGGTGTACCACTTGCTGGATTTCCCAAAGCAATGCCAAGTAATTCCTTGGAGCAAGTTATTACCTTGAGCCTTCTGTGGCTCTGAGGAGGAAGGAAGCTGATGGTTGAAATTTGCTTGGCAAACTGCCAGGCTGGAAATGAGGTAAAACACACCATGTTCTGGGGCAAAAGAAGCCTAGCATAAGGGAACGTTTGCACAATGTGGCTAGAAGGAGCAAGTTTTGCAGTGGCAGGGTCTGCACCCAGTTCTGTTCTTGCACACAGCACAGCACCCAGTTCTGTTCTTGCACACAGCAAAGCTGTTCCTTTTTGGTACCAATATGAGAAAGCAGACAACATGGTGACAGCTGTGCTCACAGGCAGCAGGATAGCATGAATTAATAACCCAGCCTCCTGGCATCATGAAGGAGCTCCAAAGGCCCCTACCCAACCTAGGAATTCCCTGTCTATCAGGGAATTGTGAGCAGCAGGGTTAGCTTTTATGGCTTTCCTTGCTCCTCTGGCCCTCCTTTGACAGTGTTTCACTGGGACCATGTGTCCGTCACCCATATCTGTGTCTTGGCCATCCTCACTCACTCTGCTGTCTTCAGAGAAGTTGATACTGTAGGCATTCAACACAACTCAGAGGATGCCTCAGACTGCTGAATATTTTTAATGAGGTCCTCTGAACCCCAGTCTGCTCCTCCTTAGCAGCTTCAGTCCAGTGGCCACAAACAACTTGTGCTTGAGTACGGCCAGATTTATGACTCTGTTCAGGCAAAGAAGCTGATCAATACTTTTCCCAGTTCTCATCTGCCTCTTCTAACTCTGAGGTTTCCGTTTATCCCCAGGAATATCCTGCTTCTGTGGATAAAGAACTGCAGGGAGATGGAGGATCTCTGGTTACACAGGCCATTTTTCAAGCAATGTGATAAAAGTATAGGCATTAAATAAGACAGTAATTAAACATAAGGATCCCTCTGGCAAAATATATATATATATATTTTCTTTGAAGGCTGTTTTTTTCTGTTACTGCTTTTGCAACCTTAGATTGACATCTTTTCCTACAGATACACTGGCAACAGGAACCTATAGCAGCAGTGGGGAGGCATTATTTTCAAGTGTTAGTGGGTCATGGGGTTTGGCAGCCCCTCAGTTAGCTTGGATTTTTCCAGGCAGGGTTAATTATTTCGCAGTAAAGCAGAGTGAGCAGCAGGAAAAACTGGAGACTGTAGATTACCTTTAGCATTTGCTTACTCTCTTCAGCTGAGCTTTCTGGAAGAACTGCGACCAAGACGGAGCATAATTAAGTGATAGACATGCTGAGTGATGTAGGGATGAGGGTATGTGGCCATACAATAGGAAATGACAGTGGAGATATTGCCAGAGCGAGGAAAGCAGACACAAAAAGTTACATGAGTACATTTCACAAACACCCAACACAAGGAACTGAAGGACTGAAGGTCACTTTACGTACCAGTGCCTGAAATTCAGATGCCTGAACACTGCGACCAGCCCCCATCCTAGCATGAGCACCCAATACATTCCCTTGGGGCCCTAAATGCAAGAACTCAGAAGAGGTCTGAACCTGCTTCACATGAAAACTGCACAAGTTTCCTGAGCTAGGTTGAAGGGAGTCCCAGCTTCCCAGCCCTGTGCCATCAGCTCGCATAGGCTGATGCTGGTGACAGCAGCTTGGTGATCAGAAAGGGGCCTGGAGGTCACCCTTCAGGTCTCTCTCTCTCTCTCTCTTTTTTTTTTTTCTAGAAAGAGGAGAACTTGAGAGTTTCTTCCCCATCTTACAATGGCCCACCACCTCCAGACTAGAACTGCTTTGGGGTACAGATTTCTGTTCAGGTTTCCATTGTGTTTTTCCCTTCTGCACAAATATTCTGCTTAGGAAAAGGAAGACAAGGTGAGAAAGCTATCCCTACAGAGCAGGGATAGGTAAGGCAGCAGGAACCCTAATGAGCCTCATTAGCACCACATGCCTTGCTGGAGGGAAGGAAATAAAAAAGCAGGAGGGGGATAGCAGTACTCCTGGGTGCTGGGGCAGGTGAGGTGGCTAAAGGAGCTCTGGTGGTGCTTGGCTTCCAGGAGAGCAGTGACCAGGTAGTGGAAAGATGTTGTGAAAGATTGTTGTAAGAGGGAGTAAAGGCTGTGTTCATATTTTTTTCTCACTGACTGTTATTTCAGCTTGTGAGGTCTTTGTGGGTTTGAGGGATTTATGGCTGAAAAGGCGGAGGTCTGTACCAGGACTCCTGCAAGTGCTTCCCTTGGGCTTTCCTCTCTTTAAATGAGAAGCTGCCCCCCTCTCTGCCTTGAGCTAATTAGAGCTTTGTGCCCACCTGCCTGACCCCTGGAGCATTCCTGTGATGTCCCCCTGTGGTGGGAAGCCAGCTGAAACCATGTGTACAGTCTGAGGGAAGGGGACACCTAGCAGCTACCAGAAAGTAAAACTGACTTAAGAAAGGCACTGGAATTATCTGAGTCTCTCATAATTCTGTGAGAACCTCTCATGGCTGCATGTAAGCTCTAGGAGCTACTAGAAGTCCTGTATGTTTTATGCATAGGTCCAGCTAAGGGTCACAGAGAGCTGTTTGGTTCCAAAAAGGGTACGTGAGTTCCTGTGGCTAGGAACCCACCCTCAATGTCCTGCTGGGGAAAAACACCCCCATCCAGCTGGGGGTTCTGATTCTACCCCACAGATCTTAATCTCTACATCAAGTGAGGCTTTAAAGTGTGTTACAGTAAGTATTGAGCACCCAGAGCTGCAGTTATAAAAGAAGGGACTTACAGAGCATGTTCATGGCTAGGCAGGACCTGGTCTGCTGCAGAACAGCAGGAGGAGCTTGGAGACAGAGGAACAGCCACTTTTAGTGTGGAAAGGAGGAGAGACAGACAGTGAGGTAGTAAGGGGCAAAGGGAAAAACACAAAGATAGTTAATAGGAGAACACTCACCAGCTAGCCTGATGTTTAACACCAAGAAATTATATTTCAGCAGTGTCAAAACTACGTTGGCAAACCTGTCCCTGAAAGGGAGACCTGTTTCGGTGGTAGTGGTAGTAGCTGGGCTAGAACGGCATCAGGTGGGTTCTTCATAAGCCTTTTTGGGAATCCTTCAGCACTTCCTACCCTTCAAGAGTATCTTTTTGCTGTTTCATTGATATGCTTTTAGGCAGGAGTGCTCTGCTGAGCTTGTTTTCTGAAAGCTCCCCAGTATTGCTCTGGGGAGGGGGTCTGGTAGCTACATGCTGTCCTCTTCCTGCTCCCTTCATGAACAGCACCACCCATTTGTTCTGATAGCCTTTTGCAGAAGCCACTTCTATCTCCTAATTAAAAGTCTAAGGGGTAGCATTTGGGTCCCTTAATTTCTACCCACGGTAATGGATGTTTGCTGCTAAGAATTGAGATTTATGCAGGAAATGTGAGCTTACCATGGGTTCCTGGCTGGCAATCCTTGAGCCTGTTGACAGCTTTAGTATGTTGGAAATGTTGGTCTCTGTTTTAAGTACAGATGGGGGAGTAGTTGTTAAGCTGCTTCATTTTGTCACACTGCAGTGCGGGAATATGGCGTCTACTATTTAATTTTTAGTGAAGTTGTAACTACACCTGGCTGTACTAACTTTAAAAATACACTGCTCTTGGCTGTGAACGGGGTACTCCTGGTCTCCCACCAGTCCTCTGAAGTAGCAGAGAATTACCAGGGCCTCTTTGTGCACAGAGCAGCTCTAACTCCCATTCCTGGTCTTGCATTTTTCTCATGACTAGCTGACAAAAGCCTGATAAAGTGCAAATGGAGAACAGTTTCCTATATAAACAGCAGCAGCTTTGATGTGGAGAAGTTCAGAGCTCCTTAGGCTTTTACATAAAATGGCATTTTCTTGGATTTGATTTTTTTTCCCTATTGGCAAAGTGCCTAGAGATTTACAGGCAGACCTTGGTCACTGATGCAGATTTTGATGCATGTTTGTCAAGGGAGCTTGCCTTCCTGCACTGATTTCTCAGGGTAAGAGGGGATGTGCCAGCCTAGGCACCCAGCTGGGGTGCTGGGAGACGTGCCCCAGGTGCCTGCAGGCTTGTGGCTACCTCAGGCCTCTGTAGAAGAGACGTGTTTCTGACCCCCGAACACTTGAATTTTTCTTGACCTGCCTGTTTTTCCATTTCCTAGAAGTCACTGAGTTGGCTCAAGAGTGTAAGTAGCATCAGTGGCAGTGGAAATAACATTAATAGCTGAAAATTATTCTGCTTGGACACTAGAGATTTGTAAGGCTCGCTTTACCATAAGGAATATATCTCAGCCTGTGTATCATATGGTATCACAAAAACGGGCAACAACAGCGGAGAACTTGCATTGGTGAAGAAATCAAATTTCAAGCATCTAAAAATTCATTTGAATTAGACACCCTTCATTCTGTCACAAGAGTATAACTTTTTGTCCCTTAATATGTCTGACATTTCTGAGTGGTGTCCCAGAGACCAAGTGTCCAACCAGCCCACTGTTGCTTCCTGATACATGCTTTTTGTTTCTTTCTTTTTTACTTAAGAGCGTGTATGGATTTTGCAGACTGCTTAGGATCAGATTGCCTCTGAAGCACCCAGGTCTGTTTTGGAAGCACTGTGGGAGAAGCACTGCTGTGACGTAAATCCTCTGTTTTTAGCCTGGGACTCTGAAATACTTGCTGGTAAGCCCTGTGCCTGCTGACTTCAAACAGGACACCCACACTGGGCAGGACAGCTCCAGAAGAGCACAGCAGCATGTACAGCTCAACCGGTAATGAACCTGACAATTAGAAGCCCGAGGTAAGCCATCACAAATTTACAGCTAAATCTTCGTTCAGTGCATGAGAACCCATGCATGGGGGAAAGAAAAGATTAGTTTAACCTACATCCTTAAATGATTTTTATGGTCTTGTTTTAAAATTGATTTAAATTGAAAGTTGAGAACAAATTCCTTCAAAGACACAGAAATTGTGAGTAACTGAAGTGCACCACTTCTTTAAGTTCTTAGATGTGTTAACAGGCTCCTCCCTTGCATCCCAAATTCTTTGTTCCCCCAGGATCACTCCGAGAGTGGGGTTGTGCAGGATCAGGGAGCTCCTGGGATGCTGTGGCACCACCAAGGGTCATGTTGTGGCTGGGGAGGTGGTGGTGCTCCTGCTGAATGAATGCTCCTGTTTTCTGTGCTGACAGCACTGTGCCAGGGCTGGGTGCTGTGTTTTCAGGGGTATGAAACAGAGCTCTTTGAAGATCTCTTGGTAACAGCTCTTGAAGTGCCATTTGTGTTTGCTTTCTTGCCTATGAAGTAGCTGCTTTGTGTGCTTGTCTCAATGTTGTATCAAAGTGCTATAAAGTGCTTTCACTGCTAATAAATACTAACTATGGTGCTATAAAAACTTGTCAAAAAGCACCTTAGGGTATGAATCTCGCTGAATAAATTAATGTGCCTTTACATGAATGTAAACTGTTACTGTTTCTGTGTGCTATCAGGCAGCTTACAGATCAATGGTAAAATTACTCATACATAACATTAACGTAAGACACTTCCAGTTTCTGGATTTTTTTTTTTTGTCTTTTCATCTTTGGTACAAACAATTAAGTCTGCATGTTTTGCTGTGCTCCACTTCTGGTAGCAATGCTGCATCCTCTTGTTCCTTCCAAAGTGACAAATCCATACGGTGTTTCTCTTGCTTCTTCCTTCAAAACAGTGCATTCCTGTGGCTTGCACTTGAGCAGCTGTTGAGATGTCTTTCCAGAGGTGGCTTCATTTCCGTGTTGGAAAAAGTGCTGCTGAGACTCAGACCCTTGGGGGAGAGCTCAAGGCTAAGGGAGTTTCTGTCCTTCGCTGATACCTTGAGAGAGGTGAGGCTTACAGAGCACTAGGATGCTGCTATGAGGATGTCACTTTATATGGTGTGACATCACACCTAGGCAAAGCACAAAAATGGAGAAAAAAAAAATATGATGGGGTGTAAGAGGATGTGAACTACCTCCCCTCTACCCCAATTCATACAAGTGGATGTGCATAAGATAAGCTGAAATTCATTCTAACAACATTCACATATTGCCATGAGATAATTTGGACAGTAGTCAAAGTATGACATCTGTGGAAGAAGTAACCCATCTCTCTGACCAGATATTTACATGTTAGCTCTTCCTCAGAATGATCTTACAGAAAAAGATGCACTCCCCCACAGAGTGGCTGCTGCATCCTGCTGTGGATTTAGCAGGTACCACTGGCACAGGGAACACCAGCAGAAACCTCTTAAGCTTCCAGAAGATGCCAGTTCTTTGAACCCAAACAAACCAGGCTGCCCTCAACCTTCTTTGGTGCTCTGGAGCCCTGCAGCAGTCTCCTGCCAGGCACAGCTCTGGAATGCCACCAGCGTTGGGGAAGCGGCAAGCTTTGCATCTAGCCCAGCATGCCGTAACACCTTCACACCTGGGTCTGTTGTGCTGCTCCTACACACTGCTGCCCTGGGAAAGTGGGAGTTAAGGTTCATATAAGACAGCAGAAATTACTAAAGAAGTTCCTCATGGCTGCACAAAGCCCACAGCCAGTCTTGCTGCGTTCTGGCATCTCACAGCGCAGTTAATTACACTTTATGTGGAGTGTGCTAATGACATTTTCTGTGCTTCAATGACTTCTTGGGAAGTACATAGGCTATGATTTTGAAATAGTATTCATAGGTTAAATTCAAATATGAATTAACAATTCAGGATAGTTAACTTGTTTTGTACTAATCACTTATGTATTAGATGCCAAGGACATGAACATCAAGAACAAGAGGAACTTTTTTTGTATTATTATTATTTGGCATTTTTGAACTTTTTTTTTTCTTAGACAGAACTTAAACACATCGAAATTATTAGGACTCATGAAATAGTTCCCTAGAGAGGGCAAGGAAAGCGCTGTTTCTGGAAACTTGAAAACATTCTTGGGACTCTGATCTGTTTCACTCACATAATTCCCCCAGCCATGAGGTACTGATCTTGTGTATGAAGTTATAACTACTATTCTGGTTACTATGCCTGCAAAATACGAAGGCTGGTAGTGAAACTTGTCTTTCAGATTCTAGGATTTCAGAAGGCTTGATGTTAGTGCTAAGAAAATAAAACCAGGTTTATCCCTGCGATGTAAGAACAAGGCTTCAGATATTGAAGTGCTTGAAAAGCAGAGGGCTGCATTTTCTCACCAGGAAGAGAAAGGGTGATGTGTGGTTTCATGAGCTCTTCAGGCAAGAAAATGTCAGTTAATCAGGATCAAATGAAGACTTAGGTTCAAAGGGAGAATCACCATTCACAGCATACTCACTAGAAAAATCCCATGCTGATAGGATCATGGGCAATGAAGGCATCATAATCCATGTATAAATCACATTCATAAAAATGCAATCATAAAGCATTACAAAGCAACAAGATCAAAGATGAGCTGGAAAACCACCTCTCAGATGTGGCTACCTGAATTTTAAAAACCTTATCTTCTGTAATGGATGGTAGTACTGCTGAGGTATCCTGCACTAGCCAAAGAACAGAGTAATACAGAAATAAGGGCTGGAAATTATCAGCCAGTGCAGTAACAGACTTACTGAGGTGTATGTAATAGTTGATGTGTTTGCAAGATGCTGTGTACTCCCAAAGGCATACCTTTAAAGAAAATTACTGTCTTTATTGATGACAAAAGCAAAACAAAGCCACATCTGCATCAATTCAAGGGTCAGGTTGTCTGCAAGATGCAGATGCATACTGAGCAGCAGATGTTAGCAGCATCTATAATCTCTGCCATGCCAAATAAATAAAAGCAAAAGCCTCAAAATGGCCAATTTACTGTTCTGAAATTTGCAGTTAAGGATGGGAAGATGCTCACAGCAGACGAAGAAGTGAATCACAGGTGGATGAGCACTGCAGACAGGCTCACAGCAGGTTAAACTGCTGCCTGTAGCTGAACCCGATGAAGCGTGGGGTCCAGGCAGGCTGGCACTGGGAGCCACCCAGCAATCAGAAATGCAGGCAGCAGTTAAGGACCCCCCCAAAATGGTAAAAGGCAATCAAATCACAGCAGATATACAGAAAGTCCTTGGCACCTTCCTGGGGTTACCAAAGTGGTGGCCAAAATGTTTTGCAAATAGCAGGGCTGTTCTCTCCTGATGGCATGCTGAAGGCCTTACAAGCAGCATTAACTACAGCAACAGGACAGCTTTTCCACAGCACAAGTTTACAAAGAGGGAGCACATACACCACTTAAATAAGGTCTTTCTGCATTCACAGACCAGAGACCGGATCTTTGTATTAACAACCATCACAGCAAACTCCCATGAGTCGCAAAACCTCACCAGCTCTATTTCCTTTACTTTTTCTTGACTGCTCTGCATAGGCACGTGTTCTAGACTATTTTTCAACCATGTGGAAATCTACCTACAGCTGTCAGTACCACAGCAGGTAACAGACTTTCGCAGTGTGCTCTGAATAGGCAAACAGCTAACAGTGGCTCAGTATAGACCCTGCATGCTCTCTGCTTCTCATCACTGCTGTATCCTGCATGATAATGTCTAGGTGACTTGAACTTGGGCAGGTGACCTGGGAGACCTATTCTGTGCTGAAGACTGTGCTATAAAGTACAATTTCCTTTTGCTGGCACTGCCCTCCACCACAATTTACAAACCAAGGATAATGGTGTGAAAAATTGGCAAAACCACCCAGGGTTCACTATTTTCTATGTTAAAACAAATCTCAAAACCAGGGTGTTAAGCAGCAGTGCCATACAGAGAGGGCAAAGTATGTTTTGCAAGTAATAAGTAGACATGCTAATCCATGCTTTGGGCAGCAGGTGCTGCTGGAATGAGATGTTCCTCGCTCAAGTACCAGTACCAGCCCCAGCACTGGAAGGATGTAACGTAATGTCATACACAGTAACAAGTACCACGAAGATTTTACCTTTAAGACAAACAGCTGATAATGTTACTGTATGTCCAATATAAGCCTTTTTTTTTTTTTTTTTTAATCTATCCTTTAAAAATCTTGTAGGATCCATATGAAAAAGGGGCAGTTTGGATTTTTATTAGGTAATGGAGATGAATACCATGAGAAGATGGCAGGATGTGGTACAGGGTCTGAGGAAGGAGCATGCAATGAGATGCATTGAGAATCATAGAATTAATTATTTGTGTTGGAAAAGACCCTTAAGAAATACATGAAGGGCAAAGCCTGAAGTAGGAGAGCTGTTACCTGAAGATGCCTGAGAAATGGTGGACCTGTGTTTGCTGGCAGAAGCTGGGGGTGGCAGGAGGCTGACTGGCCTTGTGCATTTCCCTGATGTAAGGAGGGTGGGGGTCTCACATATCACTGCATGTTAACTGCCGTGGTCTTGTAGTCAATTTTTACCCTTGTAGTTCATTTCATTTCTTTACCTCTGGATACATGTGGCTTACAACACTCTCCATGTCTATAAGGTCCCTGCCCTGTAGTTCCTAGCCACTGTGACAAGGTTTTTCTTTTGCTAGCAGGGAAAGACTGAGAGATGCCTTGTTAGCTATTCCTCGTGTATCTCCTTACAGCGTTCAGTTAAATGAACAGCCTTTCAGAAAGCCTCACTCTGGGTCAGGAAGCACTTGGAAAGCTTCTTGTACAGCAGTCAAGAAAGGAAGAGGATTATTTAAGCATGAAAAAGAATAAAAGAACCTAAGATTAAAACACATTTAAACAATTAGCCCTGCATTTTAGAGGTCTGCTGCCACAATGAATAATAGAATTTAACAATAATTGCTTAGGTATATATAGAATTTCTAACCCTAAGGCATGCAGAGCTCTTTGCATTGTCTAAAAACACTTTGATAAAATGTTCTGGAGAGGTGGGAAGCAGCTGCTCAGCAGCAGTCAGCATGGCTGTGCAATGGCCTCGGTTGGGAGCTATGATGTTGAAACACAAGTGAAGTAGGTGCATAGTAACTTGCTATCCAAAGCAGAATTTATTCAGATTCCTAAATTAGTTTCAAACCCGCCTTGAGCTCCAATCCAGGATGGATGACAGAAATGTGGGAAAATCCAGCCCATCTTTACGGAGCAAGTCCCACCAGACTGATGACTTCCCTATTCCTGCCATGCCCTCTCTCGCTGTTTCCTCATGCTGTCTTTGGCAGGAGAGGGAAGGAAACCTGGAGGGAAGCTGCTGGGAGGACTGGAGGATGTGCCCAGGCTCCGGGCGAGGGAGGTGGCTCTGAAGCCCTAGGGACAGCCCTGGGGACAGCCCTGCCCCTGCTCTCCAGGGCCCTTGTTGAAATCACATTCCTGCTCCAGGCCAGTGATTGCAAAATGCCGTAGATGAGCTGCTCATTTTGCAAGCTGGCTGCACAAAGCAGAGGGAATTAAGAAACAGCCATGCGTGTCAAAGACCAGAGAGATTTGATTGGAAAAGACAACAATTAATGTAAGTCACTTAAAGTTTCCATTTGAATCAGAGAAACAGTGAAGTGCAACCCGACTATAATTGCCCAGAGAAGAGATGTCCTGCAGCAGGACTGGCCATCCCCACGGCTTCTTCCCCTCGTTTATTTCCCATATTGGCACCCTTCCTTCCAGCACCGTCCTCCACCAGTGCTGGAGAGGCTGCCTGCAGCTGGATCACTGCAAACGTCTGTAAACCAGATTGCTTTCCATTTTTCATAAGCGATAAGCAGATGAAGTGATGCTCTGCCGAGCCAGTGGCTGGCCTCAACCCAGCCTCCCCCAGCAGCCCATGGAGAGCCAAGTCCCCATGGCTTCCCACAGAAAGGGCTCTCCTGGGGCTCTGTGTTACATATGGGTCATACAACACCCATTAGGTGCTGAGCCAGGAGCTGGCCATGCCCCAGGGAGGTACAAACCAGGGCAACAAATTAAGAAGTAAATCTCAGAGCAGAAAGAAAGCCTTAACAGGGATCCTGCCCCACCAGGATACAGCAATTGCCTTTCTTACCCAAAGCACAAGCCAGGCAATTAAAAATAGACAAAAATGAGCTGATATTTCAGTTGCTTCCAAGCTCAAGGTGCCCTTCAATGCCTCGGCTTCCCTATCAGAAACAAACGAATGCAGAACAGAACTTCTGATCTTGAGTCTTGTATTAGGCCAAATAACAAAAGGGGTTTTATCGTAGCTCTGATCTCTTTTTTTTTTCCAATAGACAGACATATTGAAAGAGATTACCTTAGCAAAACTGAAGGAAAGCGTGATACTTAAAAAAACGAATCCCATCTTTTGTCTGTAGGAAATAAGATAAATATCTTGATTTCACTCAGTACAATTACAAGAAGCTTTTCTCTTATCAAAACTTCTCAGTTTCCTTTGGAGAGGTATTTTTGAGCTGCATTCCAGACTTCAGCACAGTTCTTATGTACTTAAGGGCAAGACAAGCATGTTTTGGGTGAAGGAGGGTACCAGCCTCCTCTGACACAGGGCACCAGCTTATCCGAGGGCCAGCACCCCAGTAGGAGCTGCTGAATACTGGTACAGGTGGTGGGTTTCATGGGCTTGGCTGGCAGGGGCTGCTGTGCAGTCAGGGAGGACCAGAGTCTCAGTGATGGGCTCACACGCTGCCCGCAGAGGCCAACATGATGCTGGCAGCGCTTCATTGCCATGGGGAGCTGGAGAGTAGGGAGCCAAGGTCACCCCACCTCTTCCCCTTTTCATCCTTTTGCAGAAGAATTTTGAAGTGTCAACAAGAAATATCTAAGAGCTGTTCTGCTTTTAAATTTAGCACAGATCCGTAGTAAAGAAAAAAGCAAGGAAGGGGTGGGAGGAAGAACCTTACCCCAGACTTCTAAGATGACAGCTGAGAGAGAAGAAATGAGTGTCTCGACATCCATCTTACCCTGGGGATAACCCAACCTCAATAAAAAGCCTATTACATTTACAAATAAAAAGAAAGGCTTCGGCAATAATAACTTTAGAAAACACCCACAATACCAAAGCACGTCCTTGCCCACATAAGTTGGAGGTGCTCTGCACGCAGCGATGCTGGTGGCTGCCTGGCCTCGGTGATCGGTGGCACGCTCCCCAAAACCCATGAGAGGCTAAGCAGGGACGCTGCCCCAGACTGCACACGGCTGTTTCTGCCATAAGCTCCCCTGACCATGCATCTGCCTTTGGTTAGCGGTGCAAATCACACTCTTTTTTCCAAACTGAACTGAAGCCCCCTTCCTCTCTCAGCTCTTGGCCTTTGTGCTTCTTCCCCTGATGTCTGGTTGCAAGGGATGCGGGAAGTGGACGGTGTGGGTGCTGCTGACCCCAGAAGGGCTGCTCAGTGGGAGCCCAAACAACAATGCAGAGCCCAAAGCCTGTGGGATGTGTCTGCGAAGGGGCCCAAACCTCCGCTGGCACGAGCTCCCATTTACGTACAGCTGCAGGTGGGTGCGCGTTCTTCACCCTGTGAAGAAATCAGAGGGACGCAGCCTGGTCTGGGCTCTTCACCCTTTCTCCCCAGTTTTCCTGTTACCTCTTGCACTTCAGTGGCAAGAAGTGAGCTGCTGCGGGATCACTCCCAAGGCCGAGTGGTCCTGGGCTTGGCGATGGGAGCATGGTGAGTGGGGAGTGCAGGTGATGGGCACAGGGAGCCTGGCAAATGGGAAGGGACTGGACCCTCGCTGCAGCTGCCTGCCAGACCGGCCATGGCTGCTGGATGCTTTGCTCTCCACATGTTCCCGTGGCTGTTCTGGATGCACGTCCTGACCATTACAAATGCTTTTGCACAGGGTGGCCTCAGCCTTGGTGACTGGCACATCAGCTGCCTGGAAGTGCTCTGTGTTTGCCATCAGCCGCAGGACACCCCACGCACACATGGATTTGTGGAAGTCAGGAGAAAGAGAAATACAGGCGGCTTACAGTAGCGATAGGGGAAAGGATGGAGAAGATGATGTCCCATCCTTGGCTTGTAGGTCTTATGGTGATGCACAGAGCTAAACACAGCCAACTCCTTTGCCATGTGTGCAACTCTCTTATTTTTACGGTGAGAACTGCTGCTGCTGAACAGGTAAATTCCCCAAATCCCCGGCCTCTCGGCCTTTGCATCCTGCATAATAGATTGCATAATCTCATCAACTGTTTTCTGGTTCATCCCATAGCTCCTGTTTGAGCTAACACATACCTTCTGATATTTATAGCTCGCCTTGCCCTGCTTGTGATCCTTTGCAACTACCAGTCACAGTATTTGTGGCTGTTACACTACAAGTCTGTTACTGGAGAGAAGATTGATGCCAAGTTGTAAAATCGTGCCAGGGAAGTTGGAACATAAGTTTGATTGCAAATACTGGCAAAGATTCTCAAGAAATTACAAAAAAAAAAAAAAAAAAAAAAAATCCAAGAAACTACAGAACTTGTTTTTATCTGTTTTTCAGTCTAATGATCTCATATATTTTTATAGAATACCTTTTCAGAATTGCAGCTGATAAAATTTAAGTGAAAACCAAATTATCTCTTGACAAGGTTAACACTGTTAGCAAAAGGGAAGACTTAGTAAATGCTATCTATGCTCTTAATTCCCCAGTCTGAGACTTCCCCCGTGCCAGACTGTCCTCACACTCTGTCTTTAACTACTCTGTCCGGTCTAGGTCTAACGGCAGAACAAGCTGAGATGTCTGTATGCTGTACATACCATCACATCCCCACTCTGAAGAATAAACTGGGAAATACTAGCAAAGGCTCAAAGGAAAGGTATTCGGGAGCCAGGGGGAGGTTGTTTAAAGATCACCAGGAATGAGTTTGCTGAACTGAATGCAAAGCAGTGCCCATGTGCTCCCCCTGCTAACACTCCAGGGAGGGACATGTATTCTGATTTCTCTTTTTTTTCACTCATCACCCCTCACTGGGCTGCAATAAAATGCTCTGGCTTCTCACAAAGCCACACACTGCTGAAAGCAAATGGGTTTAGGCCCTAGCCCAACAGGCCAGCTCGCAGCGCCTGTGTGTCCCTCTGTGCCCCAGCGGCCACCGCGTGTCTCTCACTTGTCCCAGGCTGTCAAGGCTAGGCTGCCTTCCTGCTCCAAGGCTGGCAGCACCCAGCTGAACGGGGAACTCGCTCCCGGACACTGTCACACAACCAGCAGAGCCCTTTGTGTTCCCAGCCTGTCTGGAGCAAGACCTGAACTCACTCCCGGTTTGTCTTCAGCACCTCTCCTTAAATTAGAGATGTTATTACAAAGAAAGCCAATCTTGAAACTTAAATTTATAGTGGTAGAGAACCATATGTATTCTAATCTGTTGTCATGGATCTCAATTTTCATTGTTAAAAGTGAATGCTGTGTTTCTAAAGCAAGTTTCTGTACATTGAACTTCCACATCTTACTCTTGCTACACCTTTTTGTGCTAGATTTCCCTGCCCCAAATAGACTCCACTCCCTTTACCTTCTCTAGTACAAGACATCCAGTTAATGTGCCAGGAATACTTTGTACAGCCCCTTCCCTAGACCTTTCACACTTGTTAGTCCTCCCCGTTTGTCCCAGCCTCCTCCCGGAGCAAGGTACCCACTGCCAGCCCTGCCTGGCTGGGTACGCAGCAGCACCCATCCTGGCACCCACCCATACATCCACGGGGACCCTCGCCATGCAGGCACGGTGTCAGCTGGGAGCTGATGCTCAGCACCAAAGCCTATTTCACGTTGGCTCTTTATGAGATTATGCCACAGTCTGAGTTTGTGCTCAGTATGCCAAGATGCACAGCCATGCAGACCATGTTTCTGTAGCCCTACAGAAATGTTTTCCTTGTGCTCAGTTAACCAAGCAATTCAGAGAGCAGAGAAAACCCAAACTGCTCTTTCTCTTTATTGTTATTCCTCTAATCTTGTGGTATCTGCACGTTATCAGCAATTATTTGTTTTTCTCCAGAGAGGAGATTAAAAGTAAATGCTTTATGGCCAAGAGCTGTTCCTTAAGAACCCTGACTAGAAAAACACCTAGTGGAAGATGATAATTTTATTATGACTTGCAAAATGCCATGCTGCTGTAGGTACCACGTCAAGTGTGTTACACTTCTTGCAAATTGCAACCTCATAAAATAAAATTAGTTTGTAGAATTGAGCTCTGCTTTTCATACTTTCATATTTGCTAGGTAGAGCCATTACCTTGTCTTCAGATTACCTTTTATATTAGATCCTGGATCAAATGGTTGGAACAGCAGCACTTGAGGGTTGAGCAGGGTTGAAATCAGCAGGGTTGAAAATCAGCAAGCTCCTTGTTATAAAGGCAGCATGGCCAGGAATCAACAGGAGGGTCAGCTGTACTCCGGGTTTCCACAGCAGTCAGACTGAAGGGCAAAGTGGGGCTTTGTGGGGTCTTGAGGCAGTTTCCCCTGCCGCAGTCATATCATACAGTGATATGACTTTTGTAAATTCACCATGCTCCAGCTTGGTAAGACTTTTTCCCCATCTAGTCTTACTGAGAGTTTGTTTCAAAACATCACTGCCATGATGGCCAGAAACTTTTGTCTAATTCTAGGCTTATCTTATGCTCCTGGCCACCTTTTTTTTTTTTTTTTTTTTTTTTTTTTTTTTTTTCCTGCTGACATGGGGAACTGATACTCAGACTGAAAGTACTGGATTGGAACACATGTTGAACACATGTTGAGCAGTCTTTGGCTGCATTGCCCAGAGGACTCAGGGGTTGTGTCAAATTGGAGGTACTATTTTTGCCACCCCTGAGCTGATGTAGTATTTCATGCCCTGGGATGGCTCGGTACCAGGCACAAGAAGTAGCCCCACCATGACCCCAGGGCCACCCCGTTGATACCCTTCCAGCAGTGCTCATGCTTTATGGGACACACTTCTGGCCATGCCTGATGCTGTGCTCCAGACTTGTAATGGGAAAGCTAAGGACTGGTGAAAAGGGCTGCCTGGCATCACCCATAGATGTCAGCATAGCTCATCCAGGCACGTGCAGCTGATGAAAAATGACACTACCACAATTTAAAGTAAAGCCCACCAGTGGAATTCTGTCTATTGAATGAAAAAGTTCATTAGTTTCTCTTGTGCCTCTTGCTGAGCACTGGAGGGATCCTAAGGACAGAACTCTCCCAGGCACAGAAGATGTTCCTTCGTGGTCCCCTAGCCATACACAACAAGGTGATAACATGCCTGTGGTGTGCAGCCAGCTGAGGGTGGCTGTCCACAGGCTTGGTAATGAGAGTAATTGAATCACAGGAGCATGATTGTCCGAGTGCAAACATGTTTGCATTGACTTGCTAGGAGGAAGCAAAATAAATCCCTACCACCAAGAACAAAACTCAAATTAGCTGCGCCCATGGATTTCAATGGATTCATGGAGTCTCCTCTAAACTATCAAAAAGAAGAATTACATAAAAAGAACAAAATTGCAGGGGATGGAGATGGCAGGGGGATGTCTCAATCCCTTGCTCAGAAACTTCCCCAAAAGAACTTGGTGGGAATGTGCTTTATGTCTACTTTGCAAACATGAATTTCTTGCCTGCTGGATCCCAATAATTAATAAGTGACTGCTGGAGAAATTGCAGCACACTTCCTAAAGCCCCTTAGCCTGCAATTGCTCCAAGTCTCACTAGCACAGCAAAACATATCTGCCTCCAAAATGACCTATGGCAACCCAGGGAGGAACAGCAAGCATTGAGGCAATGAAGGAAACAGCAGCTGAAGTTCAAACGATCCATCTTGAGGCTAATGACCTTTTAGTGAAGAAGATGATGCAGTGTGTCAGAGCCCTGACCCATATTGCTGGATCATTAAAATTGCCAGGCAGTTACTGCCAGTCAGAAATTGTGGCCCCAACGGCCTGATTTTGCTGGAAATAACAGCATAGCTTTGGCAATAACAGTCTGCCACCGAAATTCTTTTCCAAGTGATCCTTGAGTGATAAGAAAAAATTGCAGAAAAATCTGTTCAGCTTGTGTAAAGGGGAAAAAACATTTAGAAGGGTATTCATGTTGTAGCTCATGATAAGATAACAAAATCAGTTTTAAACCAAAGCCCTGCATTCTTCATATTTAAAAGCTGAGTCAAAGAAGATTCACTCCCACTACACACTGAAATTTGGTCAAGACAAGCTAAGATGGCATGTTTGTATTTAATGGTTTTTCATGCAAATTTTTTTTTCCAGGATTTTGTTTGCTTGCTGTGTCTGTTTTTGAGCTTCACGCACCCAGGTGCCTACCTGATGCTTGCCTATTTCTCCTTAAGAGCAAAAGCAAGAAAACAAACAAAAACAAACAAAAAGTAAGTTTCAGAAATCCTGGAAGAACCAACAAATATTGCTTTTTGCCCATTCACCCAGTTTGGTGGAGCCTGCAGGCAGCTTAGCTAAACAGTGCCCTGCAAATGCATACAGTTGGCTATAAAGCCGAGGGTACACACCATTAGCTGCGAGACCCTGAGTTTCAGTCCAACCCTGAACCTTTAATCTCCGTGTCAGCCTTTTGAGAGTTTGTCCAAGCAAAGTTGTGCATGTACTGAAATATCCCATTTTCTTTTTTCTTTCTTCTTTTCTTTTAAAGCAGCAGCAAGGCCCTTCCTTGCCCTGGCTGGCTGCTGCAGCCAGATGAATTCCAGGTCCTCCCGCAGCCTCCACACAGCCTCTGATTGCCAGCACCACCAACAGAGCGGGGACCCGACACCTCCCCGAAAACACAGCCTATGAGCATCTCCTTTTCCTCTCCAGAAATAGCTTCCTGCTGCTTTACACAATAAGTTGATTCCAGGAATGTGTGAACGTCTGAGGGAGAACGAGAGGGAGCCAGTATTAGGGTGATGTACCAACAGCTAACCTGTACCCTGATTCCCGCTCTGGTTTCTGGGGTCTTCAGCAGGTTGGGCAGAGACCTCATCTTGACTGTGCACTGTGTTGTCGTCACTGTCTCTCCCTCCTCCAGACACTTCTGCTGCTGCCAGCGGCCACCACTGTCCAGTGGAGAACTGTGATAGGGAAGGCGTGCGTCCCCCTGGCTGACGCTAAATGCATGTTTGCCAACGAAGCGCCCGCGCTGGGAGAGCTTCCAGCTTGTCGGACATCAAGGGATGGCTCTGAGCACAGAAAGGCGGAGAAGAGGCGGGCGAGCAGCGAGGAGAGGGCTGCATTTGCCAGGCTGTCGTCTGGAGGTTGTTGGGGTGCCTGAGCCTCGCTGCTTGCAGCAGCTCGCTGCCTTGGCTGCGCAGGAGCAGCCGCAGCCACCAGGGCTGGCCCAGCCCAAAGTGATTGCTTTGCTCTGCCTCAGGAAGCTCTGCAGTCTCTGTGGCTGTCTTAATGCCTAAGAAAGGATAAGAGACAAGAGGAACAGGAGGAGGCAGGACAGCAGGCTTTTACTTGTAAACCCAGATCCTTGAGCGAGACTTGCTAGTGTTATTAGGAAGCATCTCTGAGCAAGCAGTCTGTGTTTTCTGAGTCAAGCTGCAACTGCAGCCCACAAAATGCCACCCTGGCAGGGGGAAGGGAACAACTGCTCCATCCATGCCCCACGGGCAGAACTGCTGTGATCCTGCCGGGCACGGAACCTGCTGTGTGACTCAGCCCAGACTTGGCTGCACAGGGAAACTGGAGTGCTTTTAAACCCATTAACCCACCAGAGGTAATGACTTTGTGGAATTAAAGCTGTTGAAAAGGCACAGCAGCGGGTGTCCTGATGTGCATTGCAGCAGGAGGCACCCAGGCAGGGCTGTCCCCATGTCAGGGGGTCGGGGGCCCCAGCAGCACTGACTGCACTGACTACCTGGTGGGCAGGGGAGCTTCAGGGTGGCTGCCCCTCCTAAATGCAGCCTGGTAAATGGGGCTGGGAAAGCCTCATCCCTGGGGGTGAAAATGTAGCACAGGTACTCAGTAAAGTTTTATGATTGTTCAGGGCAGCCTCTTTAATTTATTCACTCTTTCAATAGTTCTTGAAGTAATGCAAAGCAATCAGCCCATCCATCCCACCTGAATGTAGTGGTCTCTTACCCAAAATCTCCTTTGCTCCTGGCCAGAAGGATCAAAGAAACTCCTATCATCTCCTTACAGACTGGAAGTGTCAGCACACTATTCCCTGCTTGCACCAGACCCTCCTGCCAACACCTGTCAAACCCCACCAGGCCAGTGGGGCAGGGGCAGCGCGAGCACAACACTGCTTGCCTGCCTCCACGGCACCTCTGACCTTCCCTTCCCTGCAGCCAGGGAGGATTTATTTTTATTCCAACAGAACTGTAAGCTGCCGAGTTGCTAAACTTCTGCAAGCTGAAGAGCCGAGCTGCTGTGCTGCCTGTTGGAGCAGCAGCAAGGATGCTCTGGTGCTTGCTGCGAACCAGATTTACTGGCACCATCACTCACGGCCCCCGCAGGGGCCACTAAGGCTCCACAGCCATGCTCCAGTGTTGAGCACTGGCTACATGCGGTGATTTACTGCGTGCTTCTCCCACCTTCAGAGTGCTGACACCAGTGTGGGCTGATCGGGTTATTAATTTTATTCTGTATTTATGAAGACAATGAACTTCCAGCGCCCCAAGCTGCATGCTGCTTTTTTTGTTTCCCCCCTTTGTTTCTCTTGGCTCTTCCAAAAGGAAAATCAGGATGTGCTTTACTTTGGAGAAATAAAATTGGCATCAGCCCTGTTGGAGAAAGCCTCTCTGATAGAAAAGGAGCAAATAAACCACTCACTACAGCTTTCCCAGAAGAGACTAACACACTGTACTGTGCTGAACAGTGTACTTCTGGGAGGAAATGGGGAATGCACCAAAGTGACCTCCTTGACACAAACGTTCCAGAATTTGTCTGCTCTGATCATTGCTCAACTCTATTTTACCCAAAGCCATCTCCTCCACTGTGGCAAAATTTCAGAACTTGTCTTATCCAAAATTCAAGCAATGCTGTGCTGGGTTCCAATCCTCTTGTGCAGTATGAGTTGAATGATTCACAAAGGCATGAGTTCACTGCTTTCTTCTAACTAAATGTCTGTGCATAACAAAAGATATGCAAGCAATACATTTAAAGGGGGAGGCAGCATTTTTCAGATGACTATGGCATTTTACCTTCACTCTTGTGGTGTGCAGGACTGTGCACTGAACACATGCTACAGTCGTCCAGAAACCCTTATCTACTGCAGTGAATTATTGTACTAATTTTTGCCATATGTTAGTTGAGAGTGCATTGTAAATTCTCCTATCCAGTTGTAATTCAGAATGATTCCCAAGTCCTTTAAATGTGTGATATTCCAAACCATAAGTTATTAGAACTATGAATTGCAAATATTTATAATGAATTACACATTTGAATTACCTTTGATGCTGATGTGCTCGCTGCCTGCTGCATCTCAAACCCACACCTGAGAGAGGCTACCTGTCATTTCACTGCCTCGTCTACTTCACAATAAGTACCTTTTTTCAGCACTTGCTAGCCCAAATAGATGCCATTCTCCCTTTCTTTGCCGTTAGGCCAGCAGGAGCCCCCCCACCAGCCCTGCCTTCCCTCCTCCCCATGCACAGCCACATTTCCAGCACTCACCCCTGCAGCTCCCCAGCACGGGCTGCTCTTCCCTGCCTCCTCCCGCAGCTGAGGAGTGATTGCCTCATCCCACATGGCTCCGACACAGACATGCGCTCAGTGTGGAATGGTGCCATGTCCCCATCACAGACAGAGGGCTCTATATACGTTGTAAGGGCCTTCATGACTTAAGAGGTGTGAAAGGCCTGTTCCAGGGCTGTGAGAAACCTTGCCCTGTCTCCCTTCCATTACACAGATCAAGGCTCCTTCCAAAACTTCACAGGTCAATACAGAATGGAGCTGGGGGCAAACGAGAAGATTAGACTCTGCTGGAAGTCTAAGCTTGTCTCCGGACAGGTTTAGCTCTGAACACAAACAGAGTTACCGACTCCTTATGTGCAAGTGAGGAAGTGAGGAGCCATGACTCCATCTACCAGAACAAATTCACTTCTAGGCAGTAGTGCAAAAACACCAGTGTTTGTTGTTGTTTTTCAGATAATGTAGCTTGTTCTGATATTACTGGAGATAATTGTTCCTCTCTCCCTTCCTCCAGTGCTCTGCCCTCTAACTCCCTGCTTGGTGAGAAGGCAGCAGAGGATGTGTCCCAGCAGAGTGCCCTCCAAACCCCTCTGCACTCCCACCGTGTGGGGCCCACATGCCCTCCTCTCGCAATAAACAGTGTGGTACAAAACCAGGGATGGGTGTGTGAGGTGGGGGCTCAAATTCCCTGGGCCCCCACAGTGCCAGCCAGCTGGACTGTGTCTGGTAGCCCACGAGGGGTGCACACTGCAGATCCAGACACCACTGCCTTGCATGGGGGCACTGGAGGGCTTAGCCCTGGCATGGAGCTGCCCCATGTGGCACATGGCAGGAGCCCAGGGCTGCTGGCAGACATGGGAGCCTCAGCCCGATTTTCCCCTGCACCAGCCCCCACAAGCTCAGAAAGAAAACATCTGCCCTTCCCCACTTGCCACTCCTGCCAAGAGCCACAACATGCTGCAAGGGCCAGTGTCCGGTTCCAGCAGGACGCTGACGTCCTTCCTGTCTGTGCTGGAGGCATCCTGAGAGCCCCCAGGCTTTGACTCAGTTACTGTAAAGGGCAGACACCCTGGCATTTTCTGAGCTGTTAAAGCAAAATGGCAAGTACCCTTCCTCCCAGAGAGCCACTGAAGTGCCCCAGCAGCATCAGAGCACTTGGGTAAGATCCTTCTTCGTCATTCATTACTTCAGGAGATGCAGCATCAGCTGGTAGGGCTACAAAGACAGAACCCAAGAAGTGCCATTGGGAGCATCTCAATCCCTTCACTAGAGAAAAGGGAGTAGGCAGCTTCCCCCAGGGTGCTCCCTGTGTGATCAAGTTCATCTCAGACAAAGCAACAACAGGATGCAGCAGCATGCATCCCAAATGCATGCACATCTTCTGCCTTCCCCCAAATATTTCCTGAACATGCCTCTGGAGAACCCACACATGCCAACATCTATCAGGTATCTACAAACCCAGGTTGTATGAGCACCCTAAGGATTACTGTGCACTTCTCATTCCCTCCATCCTCCCTTTATTTTTTTTAACAGTTAATCCATCATATATTTCAAATGCAACACAAAATCAGTCCTTTAAGAAATCACATGAGAAGTACTCGTTCTAGTGACTCAAGGTACTTTGCAGCAGCTGAGAAACACTCACCTTAGCATGTGAGTCGATCCATTTATTGTGGTGGTGGAACAGGGGACTGTCTGCCCCAAGATAGAAGGCCTTCGGTATCGCTCATCACCACAGCACAGGATGATGAGGAAGGCACGTCTGAAAGACTTGTTCAGGAAGGCGTAGAGGAAGGGGTTCAACCCTGAATTGATGTAGCCCAGCCACAGAAAAGCTGTCCACAGCTTCCCTGGCACCGTGTAGTTTATGAAAGGGTCCACTATGTTTGTGACAAAGAAGGGGGCCCAGCACAGGCAGAAGCACCCCATGATGATGCACAGGGTCTTGGCAGCTTTGGTCTCAGTCTTCATGCGGTGTGTGCTGTGCTGGTCCGGGGGGTGCTGCCGGCCGTCAGCGGGGGTCCCCGCGCGCTGCAGCACCCGAATCTGGTGGGCATGCTCCCTGGCGGTGACGTAGATGCGGTAGTAGGCCAGCACCATCAGGAGGAAGGGAATGTAGAAGGCCACCACGGAGCAGGTAATGGCATATGGCTTGTTGACCATGAATATGCAGTAGGTGGAGTTGGAAGCCTTGTTGAACTGCCTTTGCTGGATCTGGGGCAGGGCGAGAAAGGACAAGGACAAAGAATGGAAGAGATTCAGTGCTGCTCCTCTGATATCAGCAGTCTGTTTGTCAGGATGCTCTACCACCACTTTCCTATTCTGTCTCCTCCCTTCCCTCCCCATATGCAGTACCTGCCTTACCACTGCTGCCTCTCCCCCCTATGCTTACACCATGGGTTCTGACAGTCCTGAGGTTTGTGGAACCAGCCCATGTGCAGCTCCAGCGTCCTAGAGCACGCCTCAACCTGGCTGCTGAAAATCAGCCTAGTAGCCCAGTTCATACTCTGTGAAGGGGAATAACTTCACTTCATGCTGTGCTTTTTTGCAGTGCTCACTGCTCTGTCCATCAGGATGTGCTGTTACACCAAGGATGCACATTTCATCTGGCCAAGTGGCACAGGCCAGATGGGTGGGGATGCAGCAAGGCTAATGCAAACTTAGCAGACAGGGGCTGTTCTAGGCACGGGGCAGTGGGCAGCAGCCTTGCAAATCCCCATAAAGACAAATTCCAGAAATTCGGCAAGCCCTCTGCTTCAATAACAATGAGCTTCTTTAGCCTCTATTGCCGTCTTGTCTTTGCATATTCCTTTTTAAAGAAGCATATACAGCAGGGAATATATTTGGTACCAGGTCAGCATATCTCCTAAATTACTCACCAGATCAATGATGCCAATGCTATTCCAGCCTTGCATGATTGGGAGGAAAGAAATAAATGTTGGGATTACCCAGCAGCCTCCAAGCATTACAGCAATGCGCAATGGAGTCATCTTGTTCCTGTAAACCAGTGGCTGGCAGCAAATAGCATAGTACCTGCAAGGAGGAAGCGAGAGAACCACCATCACTAAAGGAGACATTCAGGTCTTCTAAAAATAAAACTGTAAAGCCTTTTCTCCAGCTTGTTTCTCCTGCCTTTCAAAACAGAGGGGAAAAAAGAAAAAAAAAAAAAAAAGAAAAAAAAAAAAAGATTCTATAGTCTATTTCTATCGACTGCCTGTTACACAAGGAGCTCAGGGTATTTTCACAGCATGAGTAAATAAGGTTTCATAGTCCCTTGCAGGGAAAAGCCAATATTTTCTATTTTCCAGCTAGGGAAAATGAGGCATAGATTAATGCTGTGGTTTGTCTAAAGTCATGGAGCAAGGGAGTGACCTCCCATTCAGCCCTGCTCTCCTCCTGCACTTAGTCACAAAGCAGTCTGCACCCTCCTTACCACAATGAATGAGTTCACCTTCCTTCTATTTAGCCATAACTGAGTAAATGTTGGGGTTTTCCTAGCTGTAATGGACATTTATTTTGACAAGACTGCAAAGGCTGTTGTTGCAAATTAACAAAGTGTTTCAAAGCTGTGAAAATATCTGTAAAATTAAGTGTGTTTTTCCATAAACAAATCCCTTTTCTACCTCCCTGTAAACACCTCTTGCCTGGCCGTGCTTTAACATTCTGCCACAAGGACAGCACAAATGTCTGCCCAGGGCTTCCAGTCTTTTCCCCATCGAGGGGAATTGCCCTGTTCTCTCTTTCTTCTCCCAGTCCATGCAACATATTCACAATAAAATAGACTCCTTCTCTTAATATAACCAGCTTTGAACTGGAAATGTCTTCTCCAAGAGACAAAAAAATAAGTAGACAAAAATAAGAGACAAAAAAAAAATGCCAATAAGCATAGCAGGTCAGCAACCATAACATTCTATTGCAGATTCCTGGTGGCCCTGACCTGACAGTCTGTCTCTGGTTCTGAATGAAATATTTTCAAACTTCAGAGGATTTCAGCATACTTTGCAGAGGAATGCCAGTACTGACATCTCCACTGCTCAGACAGGGTGCTGGGGTCCAGAGGCTTCCAGAGCAGAGCCACAAAATGCCCTTGAATTTCAATCCCCTGTTCCAACCAATCTCCTTGCTGTAGCAGTCCTGTAGTCTCTTTGATTTGAACACGGCAGAGCAGGAAAGACCAGGGCTGTGTGTAAAGCAGTGGTGTCAGGACAGAAACCTAATACGACGGACTGGGAAGGTGGCCATTCTGCAAAGGCACTATACCCCAGTTACAAGTTTAGGTATGTCCCTGAACTAGCTCTTGCTCCAGATAATTGATAGGAAGTAATGTAAATACTCAATGACAGAACTTCAAGCATTTTTTTCATGACCATACCAAGTAATATATAACAAGGATATTTATGAAAGAGCCTTTTATGCAAAATGTTTAATAATTTAGCCCATAAAGCATCATTAAAATCTCTTAACAACCAATGCGGGTCTAATTGTGCAACTGAGAACATTTTCAACTTCCTTTTAAAAGTCTCCAGGGATCCTGCAGTTCAGATCTGAGAAGATGCTTCTATAGCTGGTTGGAAACTACTGCTCTAACTCCACAGCACAGCTGATCTGCTGCAGAAAATAGAAACTGTTAAGAAGGACGAGAGTAATGGTCAGCCCAGTCCCGTTCTGCCAACATCAGTACCAGCTGAAATGCCTCTCAGGTTATCCTACAGATGTCCCTTGCTAGGCTTCTGTCATTTCCACCTGGCACAGCTGGTACATCAGAGATACCAAAAGTGCCCATGAATCCTCAGCTCTTCTAAATAACTAAATATATGATTCAGCTATGTGCCTGATGGGTATATTTTCTTAGTGAATTAATAATGGTGGTCTGGTAGATATAGTTTCCTGATTTGGTAAGCACAGACAATCTGCAATGTGGTGCCCATCTGTGTACCTGTAGGACATCAGCACTGCATTGAAGTAGTGGCCATTGTTTCAACAACTATTTATAAAGGGAATGAATGATCTCTCTCAAAGAGATTTTTAAAGTCAATCTTCACAACAAGACATAATGTGTCTGTAAAGAGAGCTTATATGTCTATAACAGTCTATTTTATGAGGTCAGCAAAATCATAAATTAGAGACATTAAATTAGCAAACACACACTGAAGTTCAACCACTGACCTGAAGTGGAGCCTGCAAGAAATTCTAAGTGCGAGCAACACGTTAAAATAAGAGATATGCAAATGGACAAATATACATAGTTGTCCTAGTTTTGGTTAGGACAGAGTTAATTTTCCTCCTAGTAGCTGGTAGGGTGCTATGTTTTGGATTAGGATGAGAAGAGTGCTGATAACCTGCTGATGTTTTAATCAGATGTTTATGTAATCAGATGTAATATAGGGGTGGCTAGCCGGGGTGGGGGGCTGGCTGCTGGGGGATAGGCTCGGCATCGGTCAGCAATTGCATTGTGCATCACTTGTTTCGTACACATTATTATTATTATTATTATTATTATTTTCCTGTCTTAATAAACTGTCTTTATCTCAACTCACAGAAATTTTCCCATTTCTCTCCCCCATCCCAGAGAGGGACAGGGGAGGGTGAGCGAACGGCTGTGTGGTGTTTAGCTGCCAGACGGGTTAAACCACAACGATGGTTTATGTGTATGTATAAAAGAGATGTCCTTGAGGTGCACAATTTATTTCATCAAGAGTTGAGTGGGAAGAAAAAAGTTTGTGCTAAAGGGGCAGAAAAAAAAAATAATAATAAAAATCTCCAAATTTTCTTAAGAAATTTTTAAAAAGTCATGTGGAGTCAACTAAATTGCTTTATTTTGATAAAATGAGATGATATATTCCACACAATGGGTTGAAATAAAATCAAAGTGTCAAAAGAAAACATTTTTTAAAAAATCTCTTTGAAACAATATTCAAAATGTCACGGGGGAAAAATGTTGAAGCAAGCATTCAACTCTTTCAGTCTGATCATTTATATATTCTCTTCTGGTTTCCTGTGTGCCTGAAAATCAGCCTGTTCCTCTGAAAGGTTTCACTTTCAAAGGAACGGTATATTTGACAGTAATTGTTCTTTCAGGGCACTATCTGAAATGTTGCTCTCAAGGAGTAATGCTAACTCCCATGGCAGCCGGTGGATCCAATACCTGCGTTCACTGAAATGGTCCTAACATGTTCCCAACATCTCTCTAGCAGCACAAGGAAGAAGAAGCTGAATAATTTACAGGAACAGGATTTGCTTAGTTTTGGAACTTGCCTTCAGTGGGTCAAGATTTGAACAAGTGAGGTTGTCCCACCTTGAAAGTATGTAAAACTGAACTGAATAGGAGCCTGAGTGACCTGATTAAAATTAAAGTAGATTTAGGTTTGAGTTTGGCCCTGTTTTGAGATGGGGGTTGGATCTGAGACCCCTACAGCTCCTTTTTCTGAGTCTATCAGCATGGTCAAATTCTAACAACTAAATGATTTCAGAGAATAGAATAAATATGTCTTTGTTCCTAGGATAATTAACCTCCTCATGACAGCCACAATGTGCTTGCGTAACCTTGTCTTATATTAGCAGAGCTTATTGAGTTTGGATTTCCCGGTGTTCTCCAGATTTCCTTCCCCAAGAAAATAAACTGACCTTTGAATTCAAACAGGTATTTTCAGTAATGCATTTGACTGCTTATTCAGACAGACGGTGCTTCTCTTGGCATTACGTGCAACTGCACTTCTGGCTCTAGACACAAGGGAATTATACCTGACATATTTATTTGTTTACTATCTGAGAGACACCCACTGCAAAGTACTACCCAGTGCTGGACATCAAAGGATTCCTGTGACATTTCGGAGAGAAAGTTGCTGCAAGTCTCAAGAGACTACACTTATTTGCAGAAAAGGCAAAAGGAGAAATTCACCAAATAAATGGGAGAGAATGGCCAAGACACCAGCTACCATTTCAGAAGCTGAATCAGCAAACAGAAAAGCAACAACATGACACGTTACTAATTAACTATGGCAGGAAAACAATTCTTTGAAGAAGTTCGAGTTATTTCATTTCTGTACTTCTATCTCTGATGCAGCTGACAGCATTACACTGACTTGTACATGCTATTAAAGGCCATTAGAGTAAAAATTATGCCTGTAAAAATGACATCGTAAGCTCTCATATTTCTTTCCTCCCAGTGATTCAGTAGTAATTTTCTTCCACTTACATGTCAAATGATTATATGTATATTTCCTTTTTGCTAACTGCTGCTACTGTGACTCCCCCTGTATTCAGAAAGGCGAGCTGGGTTCCTCCTGTCCCCACACTGTTATCAGCAATAAGGTCCTGCAGTCAGGACATGGGTGACAATTTTGCTGATGGTGAGGCAGAGAAGCACACAGTTGGCCACCCGTAGCTTAGCGGGACTTCTGCTCAATGGTTCAAAGTCAGATAATAGAAATCCATGCATGTTAAAGTCACGGAAGTCACACAATTTTTGCAGTAGCCAATGATTTGATGTATGCAATCGTTCGGGCATTTAAGCAGCTATTTATTCACTGAGAGAAAAGTAATTACACCTCTAAGATTATCAATAGCCTTAGTCAAAAGCTGAAATAAAGACATTTTCTTATTCTACATTTCTGCTTCCTTTCAGGCTAGAGCTGTTTTCCTGTGCTCATAAAGAGTATCTATTAGGTACTGCTTATGACAATGTGATGGATGACTATAAAATGCAATACTTACACATGATTAATACAATGTCCACGTTTAGTTAAATATTAAATCTTACTATTATCAGCCAAGGCCCATGTTTCTGCAGTTCCCTGGAAATGTTAAGTTGCCTGTTACCTACAGCAGAGTAGATGCAGAACATCTTCTCTTCTGCCTCTATTTTGACATTTGCAGCTGAAGGGGAAATGCAAGGATCCCTTCCTGAAACTGTAGATCTTCCAAGAAGCCCCACAAAGCAAAGGTTATTATAATACTTTTCCTTTCCCATACCAGACATTTACCATATGTGAATGAATCAAGAGCTAACATTTTACAGACGGCTCAAGCAGAACAAAATAATGCTGCGGCCTTACATACAGCCCTGATGGCCATTGCAGATACGTTTGGCTACCAAGGATTTGTGACCTGCCCGTGGTCCTTTAGTGGCTCTGAGGAACAGTACAGTGGCCAAACTCTGTCTCGAGGAACATATATGTGATTGTCCCTGGTCTTCCAGGGAAATGAATTTGGGAGGGACTGATTAGTGCCAAGTAGATCGATTCCCGAAAGTGAACCTCATCTGCTTCAAACTGCCTCATTAACTCAGAGGGGATGCAAGTGCACCTCCGTTATGTGCATAAAAGCTATAAAAAAAAACCCTCAGTGTTCAGTGCCCCACAGGGGAGCCACATATACACAATTTCCAACTGCTGTAAAAGCAGAATACTTTTTCCTTTTCCCAACAGGACTTGCATTTTGCCTGCTGGTGAGCTCCTCTTTTTGACCAGTGCTCCCAAAAATCATTTATAAATGCACGATGAACTGTACACCAGCAACAGGTTTGTACCTAACAAACTTCAATGCATTGTGCAGAGACGGCATAATATCACATTCCCCAGCAGCAGGATCATGGACATCTTGTCTAATGTTAAATTTGTGTATATGTGAAGACAGGATATGGTATACAGGAGGGAAGCTGTGAAGCCAACAAGAAAATAGACTGAAAATGAACCTCAGTTATATTCTTGCCTTGTATGACTGAATTCTGAATCTGTTGTGTAGGTCCAATGCTTTCATGGAAATATAAGTGCTGTAAATCATGGGTGTTTGTTGGTGCCTCTGTATGGAAGATGCTGTGTATACACACACAAATATATGCACACTCTTTGTATCACACCCTGCCTGTCCTCTAGGAAAAAAAATAGAGAAAAAAAAAAAAAAAAAGATTTGAAAATCACATGAACTTTCAAGTGATGACACGTGTTTATCACAAGTTTATAGTGCCTATGTTATTGGAGACAAGAAAGGCAAGCAGAAGGACTGAGAAACGGCATGGCATCTCACCACAGTCCTGACCTAGAGCTGACAGCAGCACAATGTAGCTGTGATCTACAGCAGGGGCAGCTATTTGTGGCAGTGACTACCTGCATACTCATCAAGCACCAGCACGATGAGACTCCAGTTTTGTCCAGGATCCATGATCAAGACTGAAATCAAACATCCAAGGCTCTCCGTAACCAGCTGGGCAAGTAACATTATAAACCCCAGTTTCTGTGCTTAAAGAGAAGCACTGCCCCCCATCAGCCTGGATGTCCAAGCTCCTCCTCAGGCCCATGGCTGTGTGCAAGCTGTCCTGGGCACATCTCCAGAATGCACTCCTGGAGTCTTCACTCTTCAAGATAAGCGATGCTCTAACCACTGCTGCTCTCCTTACCTTCTGGGCACTACAGAAACCTAATTAGTGCATTAGATTATTCCTTCTCTTGGAAAAAAAAAAAAAAAAAAAAAGTATCTGCAAATACTCACCCAACTTTACCAAACAGCCTGGGCTTTGTGGGTGGCCCACATATAAATCCATGCAATGTCATGCACATGATATACATGCCATATGTTTTAGCAGCACTGAGGCCAAAATAAGCTGAGGAAAATTTACTGAATTCTCTCATTGATTACTTTTTTAACCCTCTTAAAAAGTCTATCAGAAAGCAAAGAGGGTGGCCTGCAGTCAGCTCAGATACTGAAGATGCTGAACTGATGGGTGGCAAACTCTTGCAGGTGGCAGGGATGTGCATTTTAGAACAGAGGAGTTTCTTCTCTTCATGAGACACAAGTTATATGACAATGAGGCTAGTTGGGAAAGCCCTCTTCTTTGTCTTTTTGGAGTTCTACTCTGGTGTGAGCCACAAAAGCAAATTCGAGCAGGGTTTTGCACATTCCTCCTCTCCCCCAGTCAGCCCAGAGTGGGCCAAAGTCTTCAGCTGAACCCCAACAAAATTAGGAAGTTTAGAGAGCTAGAATTTCTTTTTTTTTTTTTTTTTTTTTTTTTTGTGCCTGTGTGAAATTAAAACAGTGCTAGTGGAGAGCAACTCTGCTCAATCAGATGATGATAAGACAAGGGGAATGGTTTCAAACTAAATGAGGGGAGATTTAGATTAGAGGTTAGGAGAAAATTCCTCATTCAGAGGGCAATGGAAGAGGTTGGCCAGAGAAGTTCTGAATGCCCCATCCCTGGGGGTGTTCAGGACCAGGTTGGATGAGGCTCTGGGCAACTTGATCTAGTGGGTGGCATCCCTGTCCATGGCAGAGGGGTTGGAACTGGGTGATGTCTGGGGTCCCTTCCAACCTGAGCCATTCTGTGATTCTGTGATACTGGCTTTTCTGTTATTTCCATGAAACCAGATTCTGGCCTCCACATAACTAGATTTTTACTTTATTTGTGGACAGAGCAGCTCTTTCTCTTTTCCTTTTTCCCACTGAGCAAATAAGCCATGGTGTCTGACTGTGCCAAATAAAACAAAGTTAAACATTGTTGGTCCAGAAGAAAAATGTCCTAAAATGATTATATCTAACAAAATTAAATTCTTATTAGAAAAATAATGGCCTGCTGGTGTTGAGATAATTACACTGAGAAAAATGCTAAAGAGAACAGTTAATTGGAACTGGATAAATTTAGCTAGTAATACAAACAAACGTATGTTGCCAAATGGAGATGGAAGGCTCCTCCATGGTCCCTGTGCAGATTGCTGCGTGTGCAGGGTTATTGGCAGCAACAGTGGCGAAATAAATTTCCATATTTCTAGAGGATTTGTAGAGATTAATAAAGGACAGTACTTCCCGCAGGCTGTGCTACGACCATCTGCTCCATTATTTTTTGTAATGTTCTCCAGCCTGAATTCTGCTGCTCCCATGCTAGCTTTCTCTCCGAGCCGCATGCTGATGGGGGTGCCCTGCAGCCATGTGTCGTGTCCCAGTCCTGCACAGCTGCAGCTCATCCCCTTCCTGTGCCAGCTCTGCCCTGCTCCCCCTGAGCAATTGTAGGACACCAGGCACCTTTACAGCTCAATGGAACAAGGGGGATTCACAGCCTGGTTCAACATTATAGCAGGCACTTGTGTCACCCAGGCAGAGTGCTGAGTGCCTAACCATTACTTAGTGACAGCTATTTAAAGCCCAAGGAGTCTCCCCGTGCCCCTGCTTGCCAGCCAGCAGATGTCTCGCAGAGCACAGCTGGGTGCAGCTGTTTTCTCCCAGTTCTTGAGAGGACCAAATGCCCCGCAGCAGGGCCAGCCACTGCCCCTGATCCAACTCTGGGGCACTCAGGAATTTTTAGGCTCTAAAACATCACTTCTCTCAAGGGATTGTGCTAATTTGATGTCTGAACAGTACATTAATGTTAATTAATGTTCGTAAATGGCGCAACAAGCATCTGTCACTCTGGTGCTCCAACACTCTTTGGATACATCTGCTTTGCTTTAGCCTTTATTTAGCAGCGATCACGCGGTATGTTTGGATTCCTGTAAGATTAGCTCTGACTACACAAACATATGGCTAGGTCTGTTTTGTTGCATGTTACACAGCAGTTCAACAAATGCTTCTAGCACTGCAGGCGAGCAGTAGATGTAGTGCCCAGCAGAGATGCAGGCCTGGAGGACAACTTCACTGCCTGGGCCACAGCCAGGAGAGCTGGAGGATGCGGTCACAGGACCTATTTGTTTCCCTTTTTTTTTCCCAAAGACTTTGAGAAGTAATTGCACTGCAAATTGTATTGCAAATACTGAAGAAGAAAATTGCCTTCCCTGGCAGGTTAACGGTATTTGGAGACTCTATCATAGCTTCTTGGTCTCTTTATATGCAGTGCAATTATTTTTATTGCATAGGCACAAAGAAAGGATAGGTATGCATAAAAGAGGCAATAAATAAATAATTCAAGGCCAAATCTTTCTTTTCTATTAGAAAACCAAAAAGATAATGAAAAAGTATAACACAGTGACAGCAAGATTTGGATACAGTGAGCCCTGAGGTACCTCTGACACCTTGGAGAAACACATTTTCAGATCACACTAAGCTTCACTAAGGCTCTGCAGTACTTTGCTCCCTGTGTCTCACTGGTAACATTGATTCACCCTGTTCATGTGGTGATTTCTCCAGGTTTTCTCAAAATCCTGTTGAATGCCTTTGAGAATTCAAATCTGAATCCTTTTCTTCGGACCCAGTAATGAAATAGATACAAGATATTATCAGCTAAAGCTCCTTCAAGCATCACTTCCAACAAATGTTGAGCAGAATGTCTTTCCGAACAGTTCTGTGATTTAGAATAACCACAAATTTTTCTTAAAAAAATAGGTGTGTGGCCTAAAATAAAACAGAAGGCAGGAAGTATATGAATCACAGAAAAAACACCAGCTAGAAAAAAAAAAAAAACATGTTCCATTAAAGTCACTAGTGGAGTCCCCCAGGGCTTGGTACTGGGGCCAGTTCTCTTTGACATCTTCATCGATGATCTGGATGAGGGGATCAAGTGCACCCTCAGCAAGTTTGCAGACGACACCAAGTTAGGTGCGTGTGTCGATCTGCTCAAGGGTAGGAAGGCTCTGCAGGAGGATCTGGATAGGCTGGACCGATGGGCCGAGGCCAACGGTATGAAGTTCAACAAGGCCAAGTGCCGGGTCCTGCACCTGGGGCCCAACAACCCCAAACAGAGCTACAGGCTGGGAGATGTGTGGTTAAAAAGCTGCCTGTTGGAGAAGGACCTGGGAGTATTGGTTGATAGTCAGCTGAATATGAGCCAGCAGTGTGCTCAGGCGGCCAAGAAGGCCAGCAGCATCCTGGCTTGCATAAGAAACAGCGTGCCCAGCAGGTCCAGGGAGGTGATTGTCCCCTGTACTCGGCTCTGGTGAGGCTGCACCTCGAGTACTGTGTTCAGTTTTGGGCCCCTCGCTACAAGAAGGACATGGAGGTGCTCAAGTGAGTCCAGAGAAGGGCTACAAAGCTGGTGAAGGGTCTGGAGAACAAGTCCTACGAGGAGCGGCTGAGGGAGCTGGGATTGTTTAGCCTGGAGAAGAGGAGGCTCAGGGGTGACCTTATCGCACTCTACAGGTACGTTAAAGGAGGCTGTAGCGAGGTGGCGGTTGGTCTATTCTCCCACGTGCCTGGTGACAGGACGAGGGGGAATGGGCTAAAGTTGCGCCAGGGGAGGTTTAGGTTGGATATTAGGAAGAACTTCTTTACTGAATGGGTTGTTAGTCATTGGAATAGGCTGTCCAGGGAAGTGGTTGAGTCACCATCCCTGGAGGTCTTTAAAAGATGTTTAGATGTAGAGCTTAGGGATATGGTTTAGTGGAAGATTTGTTAGCGTTAGGTCGGAGGTTGGACTCGGTGATCTTGGAGGTCTCTTCCAACCTAGACTATTCTGTGATTCTGTGATTCTGTGAAGTCTGAATGAATAGAAGGGCAACAGCTAGCAAATGTGAAATAAAGCATGGTGGAGGCAGCCATGCTGTCTGTGCTCCCACAAAGCTGGCTGCCAGGAGTGGTGAGCAGTGGTGATGAAGAAAGGTCCAGGATGGACTGAGTCGTCCCCCCTGCACTGGCACTCATTTACTTGCTCTGGTCTTCTCAGTGCTCCTAACACTGTTCTGGGATCAGTCCTCACTGGGGAAAACAGCCACAAACTACCACAAAACTGCCACAGAAATACAGGTATCTGCCAACAACCATTAAAGTGTGAGGATATGCAGATGAGAGGGAAAAATAAAGACATGTGGCTCTTACTCACATCAGAGGGGATATTTCGAGCTGATCTGAAAGCTGCCTGGAGATGGTCACAGAGTGCTGCAAAAATTAAACTGTCTGGAAGGGTTTTCAAATCTCAGTTCATGTATGCACAAGGTAAAAGAAACATTTGCTTTGAAAGCCTGTAGCCCAAGCCCCAGAAGAAGAAAACTTTAGCCCAGCAGTTGGAAATCAGGTGGCTTTTTTCGCCGTGTTAAATCATAGCTGTTAGCAGCACGTGTTGGGTGCTCACTTGGGTTACGGGATGGTTCTCTGTCAAGTCATTCATTGCTGATAGATTGTGCTGTCAGCTACCCGTGTTTTAGTTAATAGACACCAGGAAAACCACAAATTTTTGAGTTCAGTCTGTGAAGAGGATTTTAAAAATTGGCAAAGTGCTCAAGAAATAGGTGGAATTTAGAAACTTTTGGTACTAGTATCTATTTAAATATGACTGAAGCTTGGCTGCTTTCCCTTTTCATGTCTAGTACAGAAATGAAGTAAGGTAGAAATTTTCTCCTTGCCCTTCTCAGGAGAACCACGTATCAAACAAAGCTGGAGGTGATGCTGCCCAGACAGTCACAGCAAGGTAGAGGCACACTGCCAAGGAGAAAAGGCGGTATATAAAAGACGGGGTTTAGCCTCCTTTTTGTATGGAAAATTAACCTGTTATTCCGCACCAACCACTCTACCCAGGAATTGTAAGTTATCCCTGTTGTGCTGCTTGCCAAGGTTTGGAATACCAGCCAGCTTCATGGCAGCCAAAGGAGAGTAATGTCTATGTAAAGGACACAGGAGTGGAGAGGGATTGCCACCAGCTCCAGGTGACCTGAGGCAGGACACAGCACAAGTATAATGTGCCTCACATTGCAGCAAAGAGACCACAGCACATCCTTAGGCAGGTGGCAAAGGGCAAATTCAAACTGTCTGCATTCTCCCTGTCTTCTTCCACCCAAATGCCTCGTCTGGGAGGTGGAGGGAAAGACCCCATGTCAGTCTGAAAGGCACCTTCATCTTCTCGAGCACCGTGATAGGTGCTCTAAGCGTGGCATTTAGTCCTGGGATAATCCAGGAGCCCCCAGTCTTGAGACTGAATCAGATTCACGCTGAGGTGTCTGATCTAGCAGAAGATGATGAAAGTCATGTGGTTGCTTTGGGACCCTCCTTTTCAGATGAGACAGGGAGGTCCTGGTCTTTCTTTCAGCTGACGCTCACTGTCAGCAGGCACAGGCCCAGCTTGCCTTCTTGTGCTGGTAGAAATAATTTGTCTTTTGAAAAGTCTCAGATGAAATCCTGTCTTCTTTCGTGTCAGGTGAAGCTCCAAATTATTACTTATGGAGTCAAAATAGCCCCCTATATGAACTTCTACAGCTGGATTTAATGGCTAGGAGAGGTGTTATTAGAGAGAGATTAGAGAGCAGAGGAAAGTGCCTATGGCACATTCAAGTGCCTTTGGAGAGGAGCAGCCTGGCTTGGGGATGTTGCTGCTAGTGCTGTGCTAATGGTGCTGTGTGTGTGTGGTGCTCATGGCTCTAACAAGCACTTATGAAAAACAAGAAAAATGTGATAACAGGGAATTACCTAAAATTTAGATTAGCCCTGCAGCTGGTCTGCAGAGGCGTCATCCTCAATGTGAAAGCACCGAGCGAACAATAAGGGCTGCGATAATTACCCACATCAGGCTACATCCAGCCACCAGCATGGAGAGCTTTTTCCCTTCCTTGGTCTGAGAGCAAAGAACAGCACACATATGGTAAACACACATGAAAGAGAAAAAGCATTTGTGTGCCCTGAAACAATTCCCTAACATCTGGCAACTTCAGGTTTGTCAGCTGTTCAAAACTGCTGCCATGTTTCCGAGTCACAGGCAGTGTAGTTCTATTTACTCATGCCTGGGCTCATGAGGCTTTCAGCACGCTCATCAGCGAGCAATGAATTCACCCTCTGCTTCTCTTCAAGCCATTTGACTGCTGTTTAGTCTAATATGGCCAATACCGGGGATGTGGCAGGTTTTGGGGGATTTCTCTCACACCCTCTGCAAGAGCAGTTCTCCTTGCGGCAGAGAGCATGCAAGGCTCACCGGGCCAGAGAACAGGAGAGCGTGGAAGGGAAACATGTTGTCCTGTCCAGGTGTTCCCACTCTGCTCTGAATGTTTTATTCCGTAATCTAACTCATCTCATTTATTTTTTTTAAAATGTATTTCCAGTTTCAGTTCATTCTGCTGAGCTGTGTGTTTGCAAACTCTGCCTCTGCAATGTTAAGAGCAAATCTTCCTGTGTAAAGCTGCCACGTCTGTTCTGTGTCCTTAAATCCCCACCTCCACGCCACACATGTTGACAGCCACAACGTAGGGCAGCCTCCCCACCCTTGGACACCCAGAGAGGTTGTCCCAGCAGCAGGGGTACTAGTGGGGACAGCAGGAGTGGGAGCTCACCATGTGTCGGGGGGCTGCAAGAGGGGGGCATCTGAAGGGGGGGGTCGGGGGGGGGAATTTCCTTTCTGCAGACCCCACATGGAGTCCCTGCCCCTTGGAAGGTGGCAGAAATATTTTCCCTTTGTGTCCCCCCTCTGCACAACCCCCTGACATTATTTAGAATCATAGAATCATAGAATCATAGAATATCCTGAGTTGGAAGGGACCCTTAAGGATCATCAAGTCCAACTCTTGACACCGCACAGGTCTACCCAAAAGTTCAGACCATGTGACTAAGTGCACAGTCCAATCTCTTCTTAAATTCAGACAGGCTTGGTGCAGTGACAACTCCCCTGGGGAGCCTGTTCCAGTGTGCAACCACCCTCTCTGTGAAGAACCCCCTCCTGATGTCAAGCCTAAATTTCCCCTGCCTCAGCTTAACCCCGTTCCCGCGGGTCCTGTCACTGGTGTTAATGGAGAAAAGGTCTCCTGTCTCTCGACACCCCCTTACGAGGAAGTTGTAGACTGTGATGAGGTCTCCTCTCAGCCTCCTCTTCTCCAGGCTGAACAGGCCCAGTGACCTCAGCCGTTCTTCGTACGTCTTCCCCTCCAGGCCTATCACCATCTTCGTAGCCCTCCTCTGGACACTCTCCAACAGTTTCATGTCCTTTTTATACTGTGGTGCCCAGAACTGCACACAGTACTCGAGGTGAGGCCGCACCAGCGCAGAGTAGAGCGGGACAATCACCTCCCTTGACCTACTAGCGATGCCATGCTTGATGCACCCCAGGACACGGTTGGCCCTCCTGGCTGCCAGGGCACACTGCTGGCTCATATTCAACTTGCTGTCTACCACGACCCCCAGATCCCTCTCTTCTAGGCTGCTCTCCAGTGTCTCATCGCCCAGTCTGTACGTGCAGCCAGGGTTTCCCCGTCCCAGGTGCAGGACCCGGCACTTGCTCTTATTGAACTTCATACGGTTGGTGATCGCCCAGCTCTCCAACCTATCCAGATCCCTCTGCAAGGCCTTTCCACCCTCATTCGAGTCCACGACTCCTCCAAATTTGGTGTCATCAGCAAACTTGCTCAAAATACCTTCTATTCCTACATCCAGATCGTTTATAAAAATATTGAAAAGTACCGGCCCTAAAATGGAGCCTTGAGGGACCCCACTGGTGACCGCCCGCCAGCCTGACGCAGCCCCATTTACCATAACCCTTTGGGCCCTGCCCGTTAGCCAATTGCTCACCCATTGTATGATGTTTTTATTTAGCTGTATGGTGGACATTTTGTCCAGTAGGATCCTATGGGAGACCATGTCAAAAGCCTTGCTGAAGTCCAAAAAAATCACATCAGCTGGTTTCCCTTGGTCCACCATACGGGTGGTCTTATCATAAAAGGAAATCAAGTTAGTTAGGCAGGACCTACCCTTCACAAACCCATGCTGGCTGGGACCAATGACTGCTTTGTCCCCCAGGTGCGCCTCAATAAGTTCGAGAACCATCTTCTCCATGATTTTACCAGGCACTGACATGAGACTGACAGGCCTGTAATTGCAAGGGTCTTCTTTCTGACCCTTCTTGAAAATCGGCACGACATTTGCCAGCTTCCAGTCTACCGGGACCTCTCCAAATTCCCAGGATCGTTGAAAAATAATTGAGAGAGGTTTTAAGAGCCTGAAGAATCAAACTCCACAATTTTACATAACAAGTCCACATCCTCACATCTGCTTTACTGGTAATTGGCTCAAAAGTGGCTCAAAGTGGCAATTTGTCATTGTTTTTAAGATAAGGAGCTTCTCATTTGTGTTCCAGCCATCTAAACTTCCACCTATGGAAACACACCACAGCTATTGCACATCAGCTCCTATCTGGGTGTGCTACTTTACGTGGTGGTGCCCCTGCCTCCCACACAAAAGGAGTTCTGCCAATCAATGGAGAAGTTAATCAACTATCTTTTGAAGCCTGGCTGAGTACAGACATTTTGGATGAAAGATGTTACTTAAATACCAGTTGTCATGATGATGAGAATGATTATGGTTATTTTAGCCATATTAGTAATGCTAAGTAATATTATTTTTAAAGGTATTGAAATCTCTGCACAGAAAGCAACTGAAGACTAAACATTGCCTGTTAGAATAGCTGGTCAAAATGTTTTATTTTAAGTATTTAGACTGTGAAAAATGCTTGCTATTCTGTAAGGTTTGTTTTAAAGTTAAAAAGGCCTGTAGTTTACCTTGAAAAATTGCAGACATCAGTAAAACAAAATTGTTTGCTGTGATTTCTTTAGGATTTTGGCTTCACTTTAATTTTGCAAGAAAAGTTTAAAATAAAAGAGTTTTTAGAATCTTCCACAAAGCCTACATATCTTTTCAACAGCTTTACATACCTCCTTGTTAATCTTCACTAGTGAAGATGTGCAAATGGATGTCTTAGCTAAAAAAGCCTATAAAATTTCGGGGTGGGGGCTTGCTCTCTAAGTCTTTCTCTATATAACCTAGTAATATATGTCAAAATGTGTCATTTAGTAACATGGGTGCTTGTCTTGCTAACAGCAGGAAGGACAGTTCTGATAGCACTTGGAAGATTTGTCAAACACTTTTTGATTAGAGAGAAAGCCAGAGAGTTTAGTGCCTCGGTCCCTGGGTGCACGGGGCTCAGCACAGCACAGCGAGCTTATCAGCAGCCCAGCCTTCCCCACAGCCCCTGCAAACACAACGACCTGTGCAAGACACACCTCCTGCTGCAGATCTTGCATATCTTTCCTACAGATGCATCTTTAAGGATGTCTTTTCTTTACCTTGAAGGAGAATCCGTAGCACGTCTGATCAATAATGTAAGCAAAGCTGTGCCAGGAACTGGCTGAGAACCTAGCTCGCTCTATCAACAAAAATCTCATTCCCTTCAAAGTCTTCCTACACCAGTGAGGATTCAGACAGCTTTCTCCAAAAAGAGCTACCAAGAGAGATTTATTGTTGCACAGTACCCAGCAGGCTCATGCTCACCCTTTGTCTACTGTGGATAAGCAACAACATTGAAGAAATTTAAAGCAAACACGATTTTCTCTGCTGCTCTGCTCATACCTGTCCAGTGAGATACAGCACAGGTGCAGGATTGATGCTGTGGTGAGCAGGACATCGAGAGATGTCCGAACGAGGCAAAACATCTCTCCATAGATCCAGTTGTCCTGGACCAACTCGATGGCTCCAAATGGCATCACCAGCACTGACACCAGCAGGTCCGCAAAGGCAAGGGAAACAATGAAATAATTGGTCTTGATTTTCCTGCAAGGCAGATAACAGAATGAACAGCTTCAATGCAGCATCCTCTATGTGTAGACAGAGAATTCGGCTTGTAGTTGGGTCTAAATTGCTCCATCACATAGAAAGGTCCTCTCTAACAAAATTCCCACTTTATATTGTCACACCTAGCTCATTCCTGGTTTTTACACCTAAACAACCACTGTCTCCCCTGCATAAACACATTTTCCTTCTGACATCTAAGAGGTAAATAGATGCCTGCAGGCCTCTGGCTCTGGCTCAGTCTCACAGCTTGCACTGGAGAGTTTGGGGGCGAGGAGGGGGATTTTATTTTAACTTATAAACTGACAAAATCCTTCCAGAAAGCACTGAGAAGTATCGAGACCGAAGCTATAATTTCAACTTGAAAAGTACTTTTTAAATCATAACAATAAAATAGAATTAAATCCATTAAAAATCCCACACAGAATATGAATAGAGGCTGCTGAATATCTCCCTCCACTCCTGGAGCTGGTCTGACAAATCCCAGGGGGAGCAGCAAGCCTCAAGACAGGAGTTTTCCCTGTGAACCACCCCAAATTGCTGGGAACATTTGCCAGGCTGCGGCAGCACAGCTCAGCTGCAGAAGGACTTTGAGCTGCATGTTTTACTGCGGGGCTAGTGAGAAAGGGAATTGGGGATGGAATTGAGCACTACTGCTCTGCTCTGTTTTTCGCTGATTTATCTGGTTTTGACACCAAAAGTGTTAAATGTGTAGGGGATGGAGACTGCAATGGTCCCATGGCCACAGGGTGTATCTGAGGGCAGGGACACAGAGACCAAGGTGGCAGCGTGACACTGCCCCACAGCTAATGGTGGCACCTCCTTCGTGGTCTATGCTCCCAGATTTGTGCACAGGGCTTTCATCTGGGGCCATGCCTCATGCCCCCCAGCTGAAGGGGGAGCCGTGGGGGCTGCGTGGGCTCACCTGAGCTGCCTGTCCCGGCACACCGCCACCATCACCAGCAGGTTCCCCAGGATGGCCATCAGAATAACCGCCGAGATGAAGGTGAGCAGCACGATCTTCTCTGCTACGCCAAAGCCCTCACTCGAACTGGGGAGCACAGAAAAAAAAAAGGAAAATAAAGAAAATGCACCAGAGCCTGGGGGCTGCCCAGGTTCCTGCAGAGCCAAGGGCACCAGGCACCTGCCTGTGTCTTGGCCATCACAGCAGCAGTGTCCCCAAACAGCCCACCAAGACCTCAGTGCTCCTTAACAAATAGTTTTTCCTGCTTACAGAGAAAGCTGAGAGGCTCATGTTCATCAGCAGAAAGGCTGAATCTCTGTCTTACTTTTTCCTTGCCTTGCCTTGCCTTGCCTTTCCTTGCCTTTCCTTGCCTTGCCTTGCCTTGCCTTGCCTTGCCTTGCTTTGCCTTGCCTTGCCTTGCCTTCCCTTGCCTTGCCTTGCCTTGCCTTGCCTTGCCTTGCCTTGCCTTGCCTTGCCTTGCCTTGCCTTCCCTTCCCTTCCCTTCCCTTCCCTTCCCTTCCCTTCCCTTCCCTTCCCTTCCCTTCCCTTCCCTTCCCTTTCCTTTCCTTTCCTTTCCTTTCCTTTCCTTTCCTTTCCTTTCCTTTCCTTTTTTTTTTTTTCTTTTCTGTTTTACTTAGAAACTGTTCCAGAATTAGGGAAAATAAAACAATTTTTGGAAAAGGAAGTTCCCAATTTCCCTCTACCTTGACATCAATAATTTATTTCAGTTAGTGAAAGGGCAAGACATGGCAAGGCAAGGCAAGGAAAGGAAAGAAGGAAGGATATCATGCAAACACAATGTTAGACATATTTTAAATCAGCATTTCTACAAATATCTTGTTAAATGTTCTTTTTTTGTAGTTTTTTTTTTTTTTAAGATTTTTTTTTTGGAGTCTGCCAAAGAGGAGGGTAATAAACAATGTGCAATAAATACCATTTATAAAACTGTTTTTATTTTATTTTATTATTTTATAATATATTTTATTTTATAAATTTTTGAGTCACTTTTATTTTAAGCTATTTCTAATTATATATCCAAAACAAAAGGCACCCCAAACCTCCACCTGCCTGTGTCACTTTCCACAGTACATCAGAGTGGTGAGAATGGGTGTTTGTTCTCAGGTGTGGCTTTTCTAGCTGGCATTAAACCAGCATTAGGAGCAGCACTAGGCACTAATTCTGCAGGGCGATTCCTTCACCGTGCACAGGGCTGGCACTCGGCACCCAGGATTAATGCTGTGAGATTGTTCATGTCATTGAAAAATTGAACTGCTATTTTGTTTAGTTTGGCTTCCTCTGGGGTCATGTTTTATTTACTAAATCTGATCCAGGCTTTTACACTTATCTCGCTGAATTCTCCTGATTTTGGCAAAGCTCAAAAAGATTAGAGGCTCTGCTGCAGTCCCATCTCCAGTGCCTGTGCCATCTTAATAGGCATCTCATGACTGACTCCAGCATGTGCCTGCACTGCAGAGCACCCCTTTAATCACAATTTCTGGTTTTGTCCCCAGTGCCACCTTCAGTCTGACTTTTTTTTGCCCACTGCCAGTTGCACTGTTGGGTCAAATCACAGCCCGCTGAGCATGGACTCATCATATGCAGTATGAACACCATCTTAGGAATTCATGAGTTTTAAAGTTTTACAAGGAAATGCATTTGGCTATGGATTCATCCAGAAGGGTGAGGATGTTTATGAGCAAATAAGAAAGAAGAAAGGAGATGCCCTGGCAAACACACAGCACCAGGCAGACCTATGCAGGACAGAAAACAAGTTCAATTATCCAGCTATAATGAGAAAGAGGTCTGACACAGCTGCATACCCTAACTTCAGAAATGTATGTCCATATGCCAAGCAGTGCTTTCTCCCCCATGAGAGCACACACAGCTTTTAATTCAGGATAATCTCATGAATTAAAACCAGGATCTTAAAAAAGGTCACATAGCACAGACAGATGGGTGTATGCCACTGCCCTGCAGAGTTTTCAGGCAAAAAGTCCCCGAGTGCTGCCAGCCCCATGTCCCTCTGGATATTCCTGGGGTACCAGTTACACCCAGGTAGAGGTGGCTTGGAACTCAGTAAGGCTTTGTCTTGTGTTAGGTGAACAGTCCTGGCCCAGATGGTAAATGCGAGGCAAAGGCATGGCTGCTTCTTTTGCCCTAATGGTTTTTGGTGCTAACATCAGTGAATCCAGTCCTGCTTAATGGAGGAAGGTCAGCAGGGTAGTGTTGACAGGGTCAGTTGTAGCCATTCAGCAAGACATTTATTTTTGTGCAAGGCAATTACAGATGCTAAGATAGAAGAAAGGCAAAGTCAAGAGCAGGTTTTATTCACCATCTGAGAGTTTACATTTAATTAGGGAGAGTTGTCTCCTGGACTTATCACAACTTCAGTGAGGGCAATTAAGGCTCCAAGAGGCCTCCTGGGCAGCTAGCAGCTCTGGGCAAATGCTGATGCATTCAGAAATGGTGACAAGGCTCTGTCAGAACTAAGTGTGGATTTCCCAGCTTTTGCTGGAAATGTTGCTTCCCACTGCCCTGGGTCATTAGTTCTTGGACAACTCTTGAAATGAGTGGGTTTTGTGTCTGCAGTTCTTATAATTACACTGAGTTGTTGCCTGCAATTTGCCTACGTTGATCCAGTCCGCCTCCTCCCATCTGATGGAAGAAAATCCCCATCTGCCAAAAGGATCTGTCTCATCCATCATTCCGTCCCTGACAGTGGCCTGTAGGAAATGAAATGCCTACGTGCATATAGCGGTACCTCCCTTGCATGCTCTCGTGTGCTGCAAAGGTCTATCTGTCACAGTGGTTTGTGTTAAATGGCTCTAGGTGAGATCCTCTGGTCTGTCTTTTGAACTTTCAGAACAGCAAATGCTGCTTCTGGGCAGCTTTCCTCCACCTAGTAGTAACATGCTAGATGCAAAATCAAGTACCTGGCATCAGTTTCCATACCTTCTGTCACCAATGACTGTCCTAAATTGCATACATAGTTGCTTTCCTCAAAACTGAAGGTAATTGGCATCCAGGTCTTTATTCCAATGCCCAGATCCCAAGGCACTCTACAGAATTGGTCACTAGCTACATGAGAGCTCCTAGGAAAGGACATCATTCTTTCCCCAACTAGAATTTACTCCCCCATCCGTCCATCTCCATCTGATCTGAAATCTCTCCTTTCCCCAGAAGCAATGTTTGGCGCTGGAGATTTGGGGAGTCAGGAAGGTTGGGGTGCCACCAGACAGACGTGCACAGCAGCAACATGCTTTGGAGAAGGCTGAGCCCCTGGGAGGGGTCCTGCCCTGCAGCACCGTGACCAGCAGGATGCCCAAGGCGATTCTCCTCTGCTGGGGGCACAGACAGCTCTCGGCCCGCCGCCTCCCTCCTCATGCAGACAGATGTTGTACCACTGGGGAAGAGCAGGCACGAGCCAGCATCGGTACTGTGAGCTCAACAGACTGCCAGAGCCTTCATTAATAACGTTCAGCAGAAGACTCCACAAAAATTAGAGGAATGAGAAAAAGAAGCGACTTCAAAGGTCAGGTCTCAGCCCCAGGCCTGCTGGCTGTGTACAGGGCAGGATGAAAAGCTGGCGAACAATGGGGAAGCCGGGATCAAAGGCACCTTCATCGAGCTGTAATTGCACCTTTCTAAACGGAGCCCTCACAACGGGCTGACATCGCTCTGTGGCTGTGAAACAAAATATCACACCATACTGAATAGCTCCCTACAAAAGGTGTTCCTTTTCCTCCAAGGCAGCACACAAATGCTGGCAGAGCAGTGGAGAGGAGGAGGATTGTTCCGTTTATACAGAGCCAGGCAGATTCATATTTAGTCTTATCTAGCTTTGCTCATCTGTCTGCTCTTCCTAAACAATTCCCGTCTCCGGATTATTTGAGTACCTTGCATCTCCCCAGACTCTGCAGCAGGTATGGATGGGGAGAGCCAACTCCATCATCCCAGGCCCTGCCAGTGTGGGTTCAGCTGGCCTTCATCCACCCCTCTGAGCAGTGCCTTGTGAGGGGAGCTGGTAACTGAGCCTGCTGGATCATGTTTTAGGGATCCCTGGGGCTTGGGGGTGCCCTGAGGCTGCCTGCCGGGACATCACTGTCAATCATCATCCCCCATGCCTGCACCATTTGCACCAGTCTGGCTACAGCCCAGGGCCCTGGACAGAGGCAGGAGGCCAGAAACATGCCCTGACACACATGTCTGCAGGGCATTTGCTCTGACAACAGTTTCCAAAGTGTTTGGGAAATCTCTACAGAGAATATTGCTCTCAAGCCCCCTTTTATTGCTCCCCCGGGGAACATTATACGCAGACATCACTGGGGGTGCAAGAAGGACGTTCCTCTGGGATATGTTTCTGCTCATCTGCCTTTTGAATAATCTATCATCAAGTAGGAATATTTGTTAATTATTCAGTCTCAGTAATTCAAAGCTGTTAATAATGGAAGAAATGGATATTGCTGTAAATTAAAATCAATGGTTTGCATAACATCTTTGATCAAATCTGAGTGCTCTGGCTTCCAAGCATGCTTCCCTGTTTAATAAAGCAGAGATTGATGGGTTTGCTGTTACAAGGAAATGAGATTCAGACAAAATGATTGTTGGTTAGTAGGAATATAGAAATCACTTAAGGAAAAAGGTGAAATACTGATGTGGAATGAATGCTTAAAACCCACATGGATATATTTAAAAGGCTTTTCTGTGTAGTCATTAATGTTTTTTAAAAAGGTGTAATTATTTTTTTTTCAAGCTCAATTTCTACTTTCCTGTAAACACCCCGCCTTTTCTATCTGACCTCTAGTGCTTTTGCATAATCTATGCTGCAATTAAACCGCACAGATCGGTCATATTGGTAAGACTGCATATATTGCTCCTCTGGTTTTCGTTACAAATCACTGCCTGACCTCCCTGCAACTGCAGTGGGACAAAGTCACCGATAAACAGCTGAGATTGCTTTGGGCATCTCACAGACACTGCAGTGGGTGTCAGAGAGAGAAAGGGAATGGGAGAGATGGAAAACAGGGCAAGGGTAGAATAAACAGGATTTCTCTTCTGGGGGCAGAGGAGTGCAGCTGAAATCAAGGTGGCATGGAGAACCATTTCCTACCTGGCAGGGAATAACTCTGCCTGCCGAGGTGACCTGGAGCATCTCCTGGAGGCAGCCAGGGACTTCCTGAGCACTTCAAAGCAAGGTGCATGTGTAATTCTCACTGACAAGGATTAAGAGCTCAGAGCAGTGAGTTTTACCAGGTGAGCCTAGAACAAAGCTTCCTCCTTTATTTACAGGGGCCTCGGGGAAATGGTGAGTAAGCAGGGGAGTCAGACTGCTTACTCTTCACCCAAGCCATGGCTTTTCACTCTGTAACTCCAGGTGACATGAGATTTCATGCAGGTCTTTAACTGCAAATAAGCTGTTATTTGCCTCTCCTCCTCTCTACTCCCCTGATTATTCCTAGGCATAAAATCAGAGGCTGAGTGTTAAACACTTAAAAATGAAGATATGTTATTATATGAGTAAACCTAACAATGCATGCTTTAGTATGGAAACATGACAATAGGGAAGATATTATTTGATCTATGGCTTTCCAGCTGTTACCATATTCTATTCTACTACCACCTAAAAATATTAATCAGAAGTCAGCATTAATGTAGAAGCACATAATTTCTTACAATGCATTCAAATGTTTCACTGCCTTTGCTTCAGACTATGCAGATGGCAAGACCACTCCTAACAGATTCAAATCAATTATGTACTTCTGTTTTAGAAACAAATTGAAATTAATTAAAGTATTGACAAGCCACAAATGAGCAGTATTCCACATATTGAAATAACTCAGTCATGTGATTAGTTTATTTGAGTGGTTCTTTTTTTTTTTTTCTTTAACAAATACATTGCAGCAGTGGGATGGGTAGGAAAGGATAATGTTTTTTGTTTGTTTGTTTGTTTGTTTTGTTGTTTTTCCTTTTGTGCTGGTTTGAACCTCAAAAAAGTTGTGCAAACCAACTCACTTTCACTGATGGTGTGGGACTTAAAAAGTACCAATTTACTGTGAACAGCAGCAGATCAGGCAGGGCCACGAATTACGAAACAAGGATTTCAGGTCACCTCCTGGACAAAGCCGTTGAGAATGGCACTGAGCCCGCACCTCCGCTCCACATATCTCCTGCATGCCGAATGCTAGAGTGCTTCAGGGAATTATGTGTCTTAAGTAGCTGATAATACTGATTAAAATCAATTGTCAAGATGAAGCAAAGAAGACAGGCTATTTAAATGTTTTAAAAATTGCTGTGTGTGGGCTGTGCAGTCAGTCAGGTACGTGCTAGGAGCACTCCCATTTGGGGAGCAGGCATGTGCTGGAGCTTCCAGACACTGCAGGACCTTGGCAGGTATCAAGCAATGCCAGAGCAGCAGCTCCAGCCCCGCACACATCGCAGGGGCTTAGCCTGCCTGGGTTTGGGCTGGCCATCAAGGCACAGGAGGCTCCAAGGAACTACCCCAGCTGGCCTGTGCAGTCTCCTCAGTTTCCACCAGGAGAAGTTCCTGCCTTTTCTGGAGGACATGTCTGGGGCTGAAAATTGATTCTGAACAATGTGATCCCTTGTTATGATCTGCAGACAGATGGAGGTCAAAGACCTTGAGAGCATGAGCAGCTTGCAAAGTTAATGGGAGCAGCGTGCTGAGCCAGGGGATTAAACCCCAACCTGGTGAGTCTCAGGGCACTGCCTACACCTCCTGGCCTCACCCCTTTCAAGGGAGCTGTGCTGGCACCCAGCAGCCACGTCCATCCCTACTTCTCAACAAACGGAGGATGAAGAGCCAGGCTCTGCTCTTTCCCAATCAGCAGATCAAGCATTACATAAGTTACACCCACGTAGGAAATGATATTGCTGCAAGGCTGATGCATGTAGGTACAATCCTTAAAATCCATTAGACTGTCACCTAAAATATAAGATAAAATTAACTTATTAAATTAGCGTTAGGTTAAGACCGTGGTGTTTACATGAAGGAAAGGCAGCTGCTGCTACTGCTCTGTTTGTTATCCATTTACAAATACCATAGGAGATCACTTGTGCAAAGCACTGCAAAAACACAAGCAATCACCAGACCTTGCACTGTGTTTGGTTCAGTACCTTCTATTTCCAGGTTTTCACATTTTACTCCCAGTGCTCCCTTCACATGCCAAATACTCCCCTTTTATCTTTACATGCACATAATAATGCTTTTCGGATATGCAGGGTCTACTTATCTCAATGAGGTTACAGAATACTGCTATGAGAAAGCAAGCCTGGTTTAGGCACGTGCAGGAATTTAGGCACACTACAAAGTGCAGCAAAGATGTAACAATCGTTTCTCCTTTGGAAATGCTGAATAAAACCAAAGATCAAACATGCCTTTAATCAGAAAATTCTTGATCTGTTCCTAACTAGAATTGCTCCTCAGATGTATGTCCTCTACCAACCTACATGTGTCAGTTCAATAAAGAACATAAATAAACCTGACTTTTGGCATGTATTCTATCTTAATAACATGATTTTCCTCTATTTTCCAGATAGGCTCTTGCCTATTCCTTGTCATATGGAAGTTGCAAACAAAGCAGGCTGAGTGTTCAAAGGACAAATACAGCACAGCTATGCTCAGGAGACCTGATTCAGTGAAACACTATTTTTCCAGTACTTTCAAGAAAGAGTGTTTGCAATTCTGTTACTGTGTAAAATAGTTTTAATTTTACAGAGACATAAACAGCATTGCCATTATTTCTATTGCATATGTGAATATCTCAAGCTTTAGTTTCAGTAGTAAAGAAACAAGGAGTAACTGAATGTATTTGATGCAGATCTATGATATAACCTCCTCTAGCATGGGAGTGGGTTGGGTAATGAAGGTTCAGACTCTTGTTAAACATATTTTGAGTGTTCGTGTGTCACATGCTCACGAAAATCCATGCAATGCTTCCTGCAATAACCAGGTGCAAAACCAGAGTTCTCTAAGACTGACTGAGCAGAGCCTTCAACAGCAAGCTGCTGCTCCCAGGCTGAGAGCATTTGTTTGCCTGCCTTACTATTATTTCTGCCATTAAAACAAGAAAGTCCGTCCTATCCACACACGTTTCCCAAACATAACTCTTCATTTAGACACCATAATGGCAGCTCTTAGTATTTTTTGGCATTCCAGAACCAAGTTCTCATTTTCAGACCAGGAAAAGCCTTTGCTCCCTTCTTTGCTGAAAGCCTGAAAGTTGCAAGACTTCCAAGTTAAACAGCATGAAAGTCTCTGTTTTACTCTTGGAAGCAATATGTGCAGTCAGAGAAATATTGTTAAATGACAGTCGTTCAGTCAAGACTGGTGGAAGAGTCCTGGCATCAGGCTGTTCATTGAAATACCCATGCTATGTACTTCTCTGCCTGCTTGTTTACACCTTGGACAATAAAAGTAAAATACAGCTATTGGCTGTCTAGCTTCTAATATTTCCTGGACACCTTCCCAGTTTCAAGAATCTAGAGAAATAAAAGAGTTTCTTGTTGTTACCCCTGCTAATGGAAGACTTGGCACAGATAAGATAATTCATTGATTTCTGGAATACATTTCATTTGAGAACGCCCCCGTGCTTAGCCACATGGTTCACTCATTCATTACAAGACAATGGCAGGAAGAAATTTTACTTCTTCTTTTTGAGGACAACACAGGACTGTATGTCTCAATGAGATTTTTGAAGGCACAGCACGGTGCAGTTCATTTTTTCATCTTCTAAGGTGCGTGCCCCTTCAGGTACTTGACTGAGTGATTGCCTTCTTTCTCCAGGAATTTGCGTGTCTCCATGGTCCCTTCACCAGCGCCACAATTTCCAAGCTGCTCAGCAAATCAGCTGTATCCTGACACAGAGCAGATCAGTCAGGTCAGAAAAAAATAGTCTTTGAAATATCAGGCATTTCTAGCTCCGCTGCCTCGCTGTGAGCTGTACCATAAAGATCAGAGCTTGGTAATGCTGATTTCAGAGGTGGCAGCCAGAGCCTTCCACCCCCAGAGGATGTACTCATCAGCTCTTTTTGTATGAATCTCAATGTTGCATTTAGGCTCTGGATAGCACAAGACGTGGAAAGCCCTTGAACTGAGAGCAAAACACTTAAATATATTGTTTTATTTAAATCCCCTTCTATGATCCCAGCCAAGCCCGTGATCTGAACATTCTCCAAAGACCTCGTCACGTTTCTCACTTCAAATAAATAAGAGAGGATGTCAACCTGGGCAAGCAGCAGGACAGAGGAAAAGCAAACAGCTGGGACTGCTTAGTAGATGGAAAATGTAGGCACTTAGCTTGGATGCAACCAAGATCCCACCTGGCAGTCACTACCAGCACATCACTGAGGCAAGTCTTGGAAGCTCTGGAAAGGTTTTTTCAGTTGTGATCTGGCTAACAAAGACAAACGCTTCCAGGAAGGGTGTCTCACCATGCTTGGCTGCAGAAGCCCTTGATGAAAATTCCTAAAAAAAGCAGTTCCTGGAGAACAGAGCAACATGAAGGGAGAGACCTTCCCCACAAGGGAGTGAGCTGGCCCACGGCTCCTGGGTGGCACCAAGTGTTGGCTCTACTCACAGATCTGTGAACTTCAAACAAGCATTCAGCAGCACAATAGGTTTCTTCTATAAAGTGGGAACAAAGCCAAGTTTAAGGAACTGCTTTTTGATCCCTAAGGGGGAACTAGCTGCTGCCTCTCCGAGTTATCTCACAGTTTTGAGGCAAACTAAGGAGAAAGAGGTAAGGTGTCTGCACCCAACACCTTAGATGCAGTGCCATTTCCCATCTGTAAGTGCAATGTTGCACTCAAATGTCAAAGGGACCAACCAAGACAAGAGGCACAAAGCTCAAAAAAGACAACGGGCTATGAACAACTTTATTTTATTTATTTAGTTAGTTAGTTGTGGGTAATTTTTGCCGTGTTAGTAGGGAAACTGGCTCCCTGGCAGTGCTGAGCAGAAAGTAGTGAAGATGCTCCACACGGTTAAATTCTCTGCACAGGGGTCTGCAATGCTGCTGACAACTTAATAGCACCTGCAAATCAAAGAGTCTTGAAAACCTTGATACAGTGGCGTTTCTGGAAAGCTGGCTCAGTACTTTCACTGAGGGAGTGTACTGAAAGCTGGTTTACGTTTTGTGATTAATTTTCTGGCCACTTGAACTTTGCCACTACATTCAGTGGGTAATCCAGGTGAGGGACACTTAGCTAGATCAGGTTACAGCTTTTAGCTCCAATAAAAACTTCTGTGTTACAGTGTGTCTCCAAGGGCAGTTCAAAACAGTTCCTCACAGTGCTGCAAGGAGATGGCAGCAACAAGGGCTCTGAGCGCAGCTTACCGGGAAGAGTAAAAGCAATACAAAAACACGAGGTGCCTGAGTTGGACTAGACCCAGATCTGCTGGGCTCAGGAAAGCATAGTGAACAGTAGCTGAACTGCAAGGAATTAAAAAAAAAAAAAAAAAAAAAAAAAGGCAAAACAAAAAACCACACCATGTTTCATTGTAGCTGCCAGCTCTGAGAATCACATCCCCATTACGGTCCATAAAAATGGAAATTGCAAATAATGGCAGTAATGGGACCAAATCTATCCCAGCTGCTTGGGAATGGAGAAATCACATTCTTCCGCTCCAGCATGACCCAAAATACAACAAAAACAGTTTAATCCCCAAGGAAGTAAGGCAGTCATTTTATTTTCCAGGGATCTCTAACAGCAAAGAAGAGGCTCATATCCCCATACACAAGCCCTGTAGAGGTTTCTCCTGTGACGTCATCTACTCACACTTGTCCTCCAAGTACCTGAGACTCCATCTGAGGCTGCTCAGATACATCGAGCAGCTCCTGGTCAGCTTCTTCACTCCTCAGAGCTATCTGTACTGAAGACTTCTTGACCAAGTCAACACGCATTAGGCTTTTCTTGGCTATTTTCTCCTTTTGCTGGATTTATTTATTGTCCTATTAGACTCCCTGAGTAGACAGAGCCTGTTTCCAGAAAAGTCCTCAAGAAGTTCATGAGAAGAGCAAGCCCTGGACAGGTCTCCAGGCTAATGTACTGACAGTGAGCGATGAGCTGGCACATCACCACAGCCCCATGATCTTACTGTGGAAATGAGGCTTTGGGGACAAGTAGCCTTTGTGTTTCCAGGTCCTGGCCTTTAAAACAAAGTTGGAAAAAAAAATAAACATCAATAGATACTAATCTGAAGATAAGGAGACGGAAAAACATCATCAGAGCTCCATAAGCCAACTAGGAGCTTGGATGATTTTCTAGATTAGGAGAAGGAACTGGGGATGCAGTGAGAATCTGTTTACACACATTGGACTGCTGTAACTGACTTTTAAAAATAACTCAGTTATCAGGACATGCTCTTGCCCAACACTATAATCACTGAAGTATGCTTTTACATCTATCTGGTGCCATGCTGGAGCAGTGACCCAGTATTCCCATGGGGAGAGCGGGCTGTGAAACTCACACAGCAAATGAACAAGCAGATACTGGGTGATTTAACACACTGGGGGCTCCAGAAAAGCAAGGAAGATATGTCCAACCTAGGCAGACCGACACCCTAGAAGAGACAGGACTGGAAAACAGCTCCCACTGCTCTCATACTGGCACAAGATCCTGCACCCAGGAAGGGGAAAGGCCCTGCTTGGTTCCCTCTCCTTCCTGCACTCTGACCCATCAACAGATGGATAACCAACTATTTGAAAGTGCCCTGCCCACCCCATCCCATCCTTCAGCAGCAGCAAGCAGAGCCCTCTTCTTTCTCCTTTATTTCTCTCTGAGATTACAGCCATGCTAAAGTGTGGTAAGAAGGTCAGCCGCTGATTTATTTATCATCAGTATTCTAGCACAGAGCTGGAAACCTGGCTCCTGTTCCCAGCACCACTAGTGAGTGCTGAGATTGTTCCTAAGGGCTTTTCTGCAAGGGCATCTTACTTATTTTTAACTTTCCAGATTTACCATTCTTCAGACAGGAGGAATAAGGGCATCTGGCACACAGATCAAATTATTGATCCAGGCACCACATCCTGCTAAGGACTTGAGTTACATGAGGTCATGCTAAGCTTTAACCAACTGCAAGGAGAGTGGAACTGGATCAAGGCAAGAAGCCACCTGCAACAGGCAGACCCTTCACATCCCGTTCCTGTGCTCAGACATGAAGCAGTTTGGACTGCAGTTACTTGGGTTGTAGTGAGGGACACAATCACAGAATCACACAGTGGTTCAGGTTGGAAGGAACGTTAAGATCATTTAATTCCTACCCCCTGCCATGTTCAGGGACACCATAAAAGTGCAAGAGCTGAGTGTGCCTCTTTGCAAGTCCTTTTGCAAACATGCCCCAGGTGTTCACATCCTTACGACACTTTATCTCCCCATCAGATGAGGAGGAACCCTTTGCCTTGATACATTTTTTTAGCATTCCCCCAGCTCTGATTTTAGTGTCTTTTTAAACCTGCCCTGCACTGGATTCACCCTGAAACAGCTCAATGGTCCCTGAAAGCTACAGCTCCCTATATTCCTGTCCATCAGATGCCATCATTTCATCATGTTCTGCCTTTGGGAAGGCAGAGGAGAGGTGACAGCAAGTCCTAGGTTAACAGCTCAGATGGCGATGGAGGTTCAGGTCTATGACTGTTTGCCAGGCCAGGTAACAATGAATGTGTTGTGTGTTTATCACCACAATAAGAGCAAGCCAAACAGTGGAAAGGCTGCACTGGGTAAGAGTTGGAGTACAGTTCTTATCTGCCCAGGAGATGCACTCTGCTCCAAGGTGATAGTCTGTCAACATTTATCACAACCCATAGCAGGCCTTAACTTCATAACCAGGAAAATAGCAATAAACGTGTTTTGATATGGCGTCTTTCATATCTGAGATACTATAAATGCTCTTCAGAAAGCAACAGAAGGCTCCTGCAGCCACACACATTACCACGTCAGGGTCCTGGAGCTGGTAACAGCTCCCCGCAGCTCTGATTCCCAAAGCCGCATCCCAGAGGAGATATCTACCCAGGACATCAGGACAGTCTTCTGGCACTTTTCCATAAAACCAAAGGGAATTTTAACTGAGTGGAGAGTAAAAGTCATTGGCTTTCTGCCTACAAGCTGTGTGACACACAGCCCCGCCGATACGACAGGCTGTGGCCCTGCACCTCCCACACAGCCCCGGGTTGGCAGCAGCCCCTCTCCAGACCCCTGTCCTCCTCTCCCAGCCTCCAGCCATGGCTGGCTCCAGAACACCCAGGGATGGAGACAAATGGAGCTTTGCCAGCCTAACACTGAGGGTCAGGCCTGAAAACACAAGGAGAGAGTCCTGGCCCCAAGCAGTACTGCCTGTCTGCCTTTGCAGGGAGTGGTGTGGGCAAAAAACAGCAGCAAGGTCAGGGCCATCCTCCTGCTGTTGGCAATCTGCGGCTTCCTAGAGCAACTGCCTGTCTTTGCCGCCCCTAGAGCCAGGCCTGCCCTAGGAGATCCCAGGTTTTGGGACTGTTGAGCTGCCCTCTACACCTTCCTCCAAATCCCCACAGGTTGCCAGCATGCACATAGATGTGGAAGCTAAAGAAAGGCTGTACTGAAAGGCACCAAAAAGTTAATTGTTACATCCCATGCAGATTCCTCGGGGCACCCTCACAACAGCACAGAGTATCATCACAGCCGTGTGTTACGGCTTGCCTCCCTCGGGGGGCTCAGCACATGCAGACACAGTGCGCAGCCCCTCTGCACCCTCTGACAAACCTCATGGAGCAGATTTGTCTCCTTGCTCCACAGCTGCCACCCGGGAACGTGCTATTGATTTGCAGAAGCTGGAGCCGTACTTAAAAATTCCATTAATTAAGTGTTGGTGGAGGTGTTTGGAAAGACGTTCTGATAAATACAGTGCTATAAAGTGTTTCCCTAGAAGCTGAGGAAAAAAGTGTTCAATAAAGAAAGTACCTGGGCTGCTAACAGCTACCGCCCCTGCTGAGCAGTGCCTGGGCTGCGTGGGGGATTCAGCACAGAACTTTTCACATGGCTTTTTTGGCTACTGAGAATTTTTAGTAAACCCTATAAAATCCCAAAAGTGCCCTTCTTTCAAATGGCTGCTTATAAAATGGGCCATTTAATTCAATAGCATAGCATACGTGGTCATATCTACAACTGATGTAAATCAAAAAAGTTCGGTTTTGCCTCATAGTGGATCTGCAGGGTTTTACTTTTTTTTTTTTTTTTTTTTTTTTTTTTTTTTTTTTTT
>NC_048905.1:130274-131903 GCF_011077185.1 Oxyura jamaicensis | reverse complement strand
TTTTTTTTTTTTTTTTTTTTTTTTTTTTTTTTTTTTCCTGGTATTTTGTTCTGCCTGCCATATCCTTAGGAGAAAATGTGATCTAATCCACACCAGTGTAGCAAGTGGAATAGGGCGCTGTATCACACATATGTCACAAGATGAAAACTTTCAGCTGCCACTTACGTGCTCCACTGATCACATCGACCCTTTTTGGAGGATGCAGGCAGGGAAGAGGGGGCTCTGTATAAGTCTGCTCAGTCAGCATGTCTGTCCCATGTCTGTCCCCACAGAAAAGCATGAGCAAATACCTTTCTGGATGGATACAGTGGGTATTACAGAGGGATTAGAGATTATATTCCCTTAGAAAGGGGACTAGGGAAAGAAGAGTGCTCTAAACTGATTCTGTCCTATTTAGCCTGGTATTTCTCACCTAAACAGAAATGTCATCTGAGAGGCTGAGATAAACAATGATTTAATGACTGAAAGTGTAGAAGCTGGAAAGATTTCAATGAGAGCTTGTGTATTTATAGGAATAAACACATTGCAACCTGCCTGAGGAATCCTAAACTCTCCGCTTTCCATGAATTCCCACTGACAAGGCGCTCAGAAAGCACACAAACTTTTCTAAAACCTTCCCATTCCCTACATCCATTAAGGGAGATGCTCATTTTGTTCCAGCCTCTTAGCACAGCCCCAGCTGCCCCAGACGGCAACCTGGGGCTCTGGCTTCTGCCCATCCCACCCTGCATCACTGCCGGTGCCCCAGTCAAGGGCAGCAGGAGACTGAGGGGACTTTGGGCACCCTCTGACCAGCACTGGAAGGCTCCAGGATGGGGACTTGCTCGAGCGCATCAGCACGGATCATCACAGAGGTCAGCTGCTGTTAAAAATACCCGGCGTCTGCTGTCCCTCTGTACGAGGACTTTGGGACCAGCAGCTGGGTTAAAAAATTGGATGTTTTCTTTGGTTCCAAACAACTAATTCAACCAATTTGATTCCTTCTTCTCTCACTTTGCTTCTCATTTCTCAAAGTCAAGACAAGATTAATGAACCCCACATGGTTCTGCTGGAGGGCTCTGCACTTTTCAGTGTATTTCAGGCCACAAAAATACCTTCAGCAAACAGAGAACTAAAGCTGATAAAGCCAAGTTCAGAAGCAATAAACATCAATCTAAAATTCGGTTGTTTTGGGGGCTCAGCTTCAAAATAAAAAGCAATTACTGTTGTGACAAACTGAAATAATACATTGTTTCTCCATAGTTAATTTAGGAAAGGAAGTCTACCTTCACCAACAGCTACAATAAAAAGGCTTATATAAAAACTATTTGCTTGCACTGAACTTTCTAGCATTTTTTTTCCCAAAAGCTTATTTCTCAGGAGTGTAGCAGCCCTTGCCTGACACCTGAGGTGTACTTCACTTTTACTCCGCGTGAAGTAGACAGAACAGGTCTGACCACGCTCACACATACCCATTCCAACAGCAGGGACTTCCCCTGGTTACCCAAGAGGGTGAGAAGAACTGGCAGATCCACAGCCAGGCAGTGAATGCCCCGGGGCTGGCCAGGGGAGGGGGGGGGGGTGGGGGGGGGGGAGAGTGAGGGTCGCCAGACCCGCCCTGTCTACTTCACGCGGAGTAAAAGTGAAGTA
>NC_048905.1:114737-130174 GCF_011077185.1 Oxyura jamaicensis | reverse complement strand
CCCCCCCCCCCCCCCCCCCCCCCCCCCCAGCCCCTTCCTCTGTGCCTCACCTGCTGGGAAGCTACAGGACTGTGGTGCTGGAGCCCGTATGGGACTCCACTGGGCACAGTGAGGGTGCTCAGGCAGGCTGGAAGATTTGATTAAGGTCACAAAGTTTGGCACAAGAACTGGAAGACAGCCCAGCTCTACAAGTCCCGAGCACAGCCTCGTGGGTTAAAATCCTAGCAGAAATAGAGTGCTTGTCCAGTAGAAATAGCCAACAGATGAAAATCAGTTTGTGTCCTTTGAAAAGTGTTCAGATTGCTCCTGGTCACCAACTGCAACTTCCCTATCTGCTGCACCCCTGTAAACCACGCTGGGGCCTGCCTGTACAAAAAACTTAAGCCAACGGTTTTCAGGATGTCAGCGCAGGGGCTGTCCAAGCAGCCCCTTGCATCAGGTCTGGCAAAGAAAATGCAAAGTGGTGTCACAACCTCCAGACGGTGGAAGAGGCTTTTGCCATTGAGGGTAGCGGTGAAGGCATTTGAGGTGGCTCCTGCTCCTTGGCAGCAAACAGTTTATGGTGTGCATTGGGTGCCTGCTGGCTGGAGCTGGCCAGAGCAAAGCACAGTTGGACACTTGTTGATAAACATGCCCAACAAATATTTTTATACATTTGCTTGAATAGACGGGAACAAACAGAATAGCTTTTTCCCCCATACTATAGCCCATTCAAGGGTTTGGGTTTTCCTTTTTACCACTTGACAGCATCTCATTAACCCAGTGCATATAATAAATGTGTCCAATAATAATCACAAACTCACAAGAAATTGAAAAATCCTATAAAATATAAATAGGAAATACTTGGAAGGTCATTTATTTTTCAGCTCTAGCATTAAAGAAAATGAGGTCTGCCATCCCCCTCGGCTGTGATAAATACAAGTCCCAAAGTAGACTGCCTGTAATTTCCAGGAATGTGTTTCTAACCTCACACTGCAGCCTTTGTAGAGTACATAACCATTTTTTTCCATGTGAACGAAAGACTTGTAAAGTTGAATCTACCTGCAATGCTTCAGATAGCAAAGCCCTTCCTCACTGGAAGGCCTGGTGCCCTCTGAGGACTTCACCAAAACCACCTGAGGGCAGGACGACAAGCCCTGCACCATGGCTAGCCCAGCTGGCCAGAGCAGGACAGCTGCAGACACATTGCTCTGAACTGAAGAGCAGCATGCGTTTCTGCAGGGCTCGGCTCCAAACAAAGCCAGCCTGTCCATCTCTCCTTCCATCCTGCTGTTGACTCTGCATTATCAAAGCACCTCCCATTCCCCAGGCTTTGCTCCCCTTCACCTGAGGACTTTCCATGGGAGCATCCCTGAGCCCCACAGGGAGGGTGAGCAGGAACTGAGCACTCCCACCCCTGGGGCTCACCACACAGCTTTGTGCAGCACTGGAAAACAATGCGTGGAAACCCCTGGCTTCAACAGAAAACATTCAGAATTTCACATCTCAGAAAAAAAAAAGAAAAAAAAAAAATCAGGGCAGATAAAGGAGAGAAACATCAGCTACTTACTGGTAGCTGACAGGCAAAGTGCTCAAAGCTAAAAATTCATAGTCTGGAAAAGAGTGGAGTCAATAAAATTATACTCCTAGAAGAAGTCTGTGTGTGCAACCAAAATGAAGGACTGCATCTGTACAGCTCAAACACTGCCACCTGGAACAAAGGAATAAAATCATTCCTGAAGTATAATGAAAGCAAGGTCTGACCACAGTGTTTCATCAAAACAGCTAGGGAATGGTGAATCAATATTTATTTAGAAGAGCTTTCAAATTCCTATGGATTTTCATTCATCAGAACCCCAGAAATGTCTTATGCTGCCTTTTAACATCTAAACATGATGTCAGACGAAATATTTTACCAACGAGAATTTCCTGCTCTGATGTTTCCACTGCTCTGCCAGGGTAAGACCAAATCAGCCGGCTGCACCACCACTTCCCAGCAGAAAGTATCTTTTTGATGGGCTGATTCTCAAAAACCTTTTCCTGGGCCTGTGCAAAGGGCATCTTTGGCAGCAAGCTGACCAAAGTGGAGTCCCCAGCAGAGAGGGGAAGGGCCGAACCCCCCTGTCCTCCCAGGCACTTCCACGGCATGCAGGCCATGCTGCACATTTGGAAGTATTGCAGTCAGGAAGAGGAAAGATGCTCAGAAAGCCTAATTTTGATAGGAATCAGCTTCATTTACTGTTGTTGTTCTTGAAGGAGCACACTCCACGTAAGCTGCAGCTTCCCCCAGCAGTGGCAGTGTGCCACAGACCAAAGAACTAATTCACCTGCAAAGAGGCATAAATGCTGCAAAGGAGTATAGGGAAACATCAGCTTAAATTTTCAAATTTGTGATGTTTATGACTTCATGTTACTCTGACCAGGCTTGTCTGGGAGTGGGATTTTATTTAGAGCTTCACAGAAGATCACTGCAGGTGATTGCTGTGTTGGTACAGGACCAAGCGCCAGGGGCTCATGCAGCCACAGTATGAAGGAGGGGTGGATGGACACACGGACACCATCGCATCATGTCCATGGGTAGAGCAAGGAGAGCGCGCACAGCCTTGCAGTCCTTCCCCCTCACCCTGGCCTGGACCAGGAGTAGTGCTGATAGGACAAAGTAAAAATTAAAAATTGGATGAAAAAGATAATGATCTATTGATTCCTATAAAAGTGAACTACAAAACTCCAGCAGGTCGCTTCAGTGTCTATGCTGGGTAAGACCTGCCCAGTGTCTGTTTCCACCAGTGGCAAATAGCATGTTACTGAAAAGAATATGAGAGTGGTAAAGATAAGGTTACTTCCTTTCTGGTATAGCCACCATGTGCCCACGCACTGACTGAGCCTGTTTCACTGTGCTCCTTCTAAGAAAGAAGAAACAGAAGATTTTACTTCCATGAATGATGAAGTGTATATGGGGGATATTTTTATTTTTTTTTCATTGTCAGAAATACATTTTTTATCATACAGTCTTTAGTGGAAGGAAAAGATTGTAGGGAAAATTGTCTGGTGTCAGCACCTTAATTCCCTTTACAGAGAAACTGCAGTAGCCTACGCATTTAACTACACTTCTGGTATTAGAGAGTCGAGACAAATTTCATTAGGCAAAACACATTGCCTCTCGGAATTGATTACAAGGTTATAAATGTGTCCTGCTAAGCATGCATTAAAGCAGCAACCCGAGTTACTGGTGACTTTCCTGATGCTTGAGTAGGTGAATCAAGGCCAGAGATGTTCTCTCTGGTAGCATAATGCTTTGAGGAGGCCTATTAAGAAGTCATCTTTAAGGATGCATCATCTCCCTCTGTGCATGCAACTGGAGAGAGTGGGATGCTGCTTGAAGAGTAGCATGTCCCTACCTCAAGCCCAGGAGCTAGAAGGCTGTGATAACAGGATCCCCTTGAGGGGCAATACACTGTTTGTTTTTTTCCACTTCTTCTTTACTCCTGATCTGTCCTCAGTAACTCATTACTGAGGAAGGTCAGAGTGCTTACATTTCTATCAGTGCCATTTTCTCTAAGCACTTGTCACCTGAGTGTTCAGGCAGGGGAAGGTGAAGAATTACTCCTGGAATTAAAAACCTGAGACATCAGAAAGATATTCACTAGAGCAGTTTAAGAGATCTCTCTGTGGAAACATACACCTCTCACTGCCACTAGAACATTGCTTCATCTGATGTCCAGGCCAGCAGCCTGAGTTTGGTCAGATGCTTAATGTCCTTGTGTAAAGAAGTCTTGGTGGGGCTTCCTTCGTCTCCCCACGTAGTTCTGCATCACAAAAAAAAACCTGGGAACAAACTTTCAAGAGACACAGATGGGCTTATGACTGGTCTTTGATGGGGTCTCATCTGTCCTATTTCAAGGAACTCCTAGACTGAACTAAGCCATATCTTACATTTACACAAATAACAAAGAAACGCTCACAGAAGCTCCAGGAAACCCCAAAGCAGGCACTGCTGCACAAGCAGATATCTTAACCTACAGGCAAATGGAAATTAACACCCTGCAGCTTTGCGAATACACTGCATGGCCATGGCCCCTGCAGCTCACCAGCTGGAGATGCAGTACAAGAACCATGCAGTTCATCCTACCTCACATTAACATCAAGTTCTTCCATCACAGGCAATAGGCACAGGTAGCTGGGCGTTCAATGTCCATGGAAGAGACCTTGTCCTGCAGCAGAAAGAGTTAGAAAGGACAGTTATAAACTGAAGAATTTCATGGGTGCACACAACTCCAGTGAAGACACCCATACGCTGCATTTTACCCCTCTGGTCTGGCTTCTCTTGACAGAGGTTAAGCACACATGTCAAAATAAAACCATACCATTGCAAAGAGCTATCATAACACAACTTTCTGTTGTCGGCCTGGACGTATTTGTATTCCATAGCTCTGAGGTGCATACCTGGAGGCAGGAAGCCAAGCTGACATGACAGGCACCCCTCTGGCCTGTGCATACACCACCCATCCACACAGAACCTAGGGCTAACGGAGGGCTTCAGGGCCAACCAGGACACTGACTCTGCTGAAAGTAACATTTCTGTTTTTACGAGTGAAGACAGGTATTCAACTGGAAGCTCAGATGAATCTTTAATCCATTCCATGGTCATCTAAGTGTGACATACTGAACACAGTTAAGGCTTTGGTAGTCTTGTCTAGCTGGTGCTTGAGGGAAATTTTTTGCATTCCTTGCGTTGGCTCCCTCCCCATAGGCTCTGAAGCATGTGAGAAGATTCCTGAGCTCCTGAACAGCATCATGTCCTGTCTTGATTCTGAACCTAGCTCAGTATGAGGCGGAACACAGCTGGATGAGCATGGTGAGCATGGACCTGACCCTGCAGAGCTCAGGCAGAGGACACACTGGAGATGCTAAATGTGCTCCCAAAGGCTTTCTAAGATTTCCTACAGCTGCTGCTTCACAGACCTCTCTTGGGAACTTCCTGAATATGGATACCCAGAAGATTGTTTCAACTGTAGCAGGGTAATAAAATACTGCAAGGCACAGAGAAAGGCTCTTCTGGCCAAATATTCTGTGTCTACAGGGGTCAGGAGGAGCTGCTTAGGCCGGAGTTTTAAGAAACAATGCTTAGGGTACAGATCATACCTGCAACTGTATCTGTCACAGTCTTCTGCAAACATTTTGTTTTACTCATTGCCCATTCTATGTAGCGTCTCCTCAAATGGTAGTGGTTCCTTCTTTCTATTTTCCACTGATGAGTTAATAGAAAATTTCAAAAGATGTGAACCCAAAGCGTTATACCAGTACACACAGCATACTATGCTGCACCCAGTTAGTTCCAGGTGCTGGTGTGGAAAGGGCACACACAAAAATACCAGTGACCCATATATCCTGTCTACCTGCAAGTGAAAATCCCAGTAACCTCAGGAGATCCATATAAATATATATATATTGTCAAAGACTTACAGAGTTAAAATAGTCCTAATTCTAGAAATAAATGGAAGCATCATAAATCAATAATATATGTACCATTCTTGAGACTTGTTCTACAAGACAAACTTTTAATGAAGTTGATGGAAATATGGTATGTTGCAATGCTGGTGAGACCAAGAAGCTGCACTGTGATATAAATAACCTCTTCTGGCCTATGTTCATATATGCACTTTCATTCAAAGTGACACATGATGAGATACACGCTTATAACCTGCACTGGACCTAAGACTTCTCATGATAACTTCCAAACTTTCTAAGCTACAACAAGGTTTTTAAATACAATCAATTGAAGAGGGCTTGCAAAACCCGGCTGGGAAAAGACAAGCTAGGATGCTTGGTAAATTAGTTCATTTTTATGTGAAATTAAAACACTGACTTACCACCAAATTAAAATAGGTTTTCTGTGACACTATATTGTATAGCCTTTGAATGCTTAACAGCAGTACTGTAATTTCAAAGAACTAACTGATTTGCAGCTTAAGTTAAAATGTGTGCTTACTCACAGTAACACTGATATAAATGTTAATGGGAGTTTTAATTCTATCAAATATCTATCCTGAGTCCAAAGAAATGAATACACCATCCAAATAACAAGTGTGTGGTGTTTGCTGTGGAAACATCAGTGGAAAAACTGTGTAATATGTTTGAGCATTTCTGACTGTTGTTTGCCCCTTGTGTTGCTTCTCTGGAGAGTCAGGATAATGTCACCACCATAGTCCTACTAATAACATCTCAAATGGAAATAATGTCTTGTGATTACTTGGATTCAAAGAAAAGATTGTAGTAATACTGAGTCAGATTTCCTGAATGCGATGCCAGGTTCACCGTGCAAATGAACACCCACAATCCAGGTCTGGCTCAGCATTTACCAGAATTAGCACTTCAGTAGGTATAGACTGTGCACAGTTTTGCCAACAAAACTTACTCAAGAGGGTGTTCTATCTTGAGTAAAATATATAAGGACTATTACACCCTTATATTTGCAAAATGGAGTAGAAGTCTAACATTTCTCATCGAGTCACCTCTGCATCCCTAAGAGATGACCTCCAATTTTAATTTGGAGGGGAAATAACACCCCCTCCTTTCTTCCTTCTCTGGAGTTCATCCATGGAATATAATGCCTTGCAGGCTGCTGGGACAGCTGCCTGTCAAAGACACAGGAAGAATATCCTGGAAGACATTCTGGAAGATCTTTGGGGATGTAAAAATGCAACCAATGTTCTCTGATCTCAATCTAATGACCCGAAATAAAACCCTAATTATTTAATCTCCAAAGAGGCATACGGAACCACTAAGTTGAAATAACACATTTGGAATATGAGTTGAATTAATTGAAATTAATTCAGAGGGAAATGCATAAGAATGGGCCTGATACGGCGTTTCATTTCAAATCCAGACAGGAGCCCTTCCTCCCCTGTCTCGTCAATTCAAAATGGATAAATTTAAAACAAACAGAACACTCAATAAATGGCAGTCAAAACACAGGAAATCTTGACCCACCTCCGCTGCCTGCCAACAGCTTGTGAACACTGCTCAATTCAGCCTTACAGCAGCCTTCAAAAGCACGTCACCTGCCTGGTTTACCACGGAGGAGACTGAGACACAAAGAGGTTGGCTGAACCCCACCGCAACGACTCAGAGCAGGGCACATGCAGACCCTGGCCATAAGATATTAAACTGATCTTAGCATTGAGATAGCACAGATATGCCACAAGGAGGATTCGACCAGATGTAGATGACTCTGGCTCAGGGGAAATTGTTCCCTTGCCGAAGAAAAGGGGCTTTAGCACTTAGGGTCACAGTTGGAAGGTTTGGGGCTGCTTTGCTGCAGTTTACACCCGTTAGAGTTCTGAATTACAACTGAAAGATGTCTGTGTGGGAGTCACAAGAGCAGAGGGTAGGAATAAGAGAAGAAAAATGTCAACTGTCTGCAGTATCCCTGTCCACTGTGCTCCCTGCAGTGTTAGGATTTAAGAGGTCTCTTTGGAAACTTTCCAAAGCAAGCAAAGGCCACTATTTCAGCATAGGTGGGCAATTCTGACTGTTCTTACCAGTTCATCAAAATGCATTTTTTTGTGGAGGCACCAGAGTTACTGGTCCTTAAGTCAAACCAGTAGGAGACAGATATATCAAAGTGGTTTTGGCTTCCATTAATATTTTCTTTCCTTCTTTGTGTTTTCTTGTACAGAAAAAATAAAAATTTGGGTACAAATTAGGAAAAAATGAAGGCCTTAAGGACTCTGATCAACTCAGACTTTTGTATAAAAAACCTGTCCACCACTGTGTGCTCTTCTAGCAGCTATGCCATATACTGTGTTACAGTCAGTGACCATATTTCTTGCATTTCACCCCATATAACATTTATTATTTTCTTGTAATTGTCTGTATTCCGAAAACTTACTGCCCTGAAAAAACTTAGCATCTGTAACTTCCTTTCCCCACCATAAACACATTATCTTCTCCCCTGTAGAACCACGGAACATTTGGGACACAAGGCATCATGCTGCCTCCAGGATCCGGAGCACCCCACCACTGCACTGGACAGACCTGCCATATTTTGGGGCTGTTAGTACTTTCACCTCTCCCCTTATGTTGAGGCGTATAGCGAACACATAATGAAAGGACCCCGAAACAATGACATAATTTAGCTTTTGTCAGCTTTTCCATAATGGACTTTAATATTGGATGTTCCTTTTCTTTTGCCTTTCCCCACGACACCACAGTGGTGAGACTTCTCTGGCAGAGAAGGACCTGGGAGTATTGGCTCATAGTTGGCTGAATATGAGCCAGCAGTGTGCTCAGGCGGCCAAGAAGGCCAGCAGCATCCTGGCTTGCATAAGAAACAGCGTGCCCAGCAGGTCCAGGGAAGTGATTGTCCCCTGTACTCGGCTCTGGTGAGGCTGCACCTCGAGTACTGCGTTCAGTTTTGGGCCCCTCGCTACAAGAAGGACATGGAGGTGCTTGAGCGAGTCCAGAGAAGGGCTACGAAGCTGGTGAGGGGTCTGGAGGACAAGTCTTACGAGGAGCGGCTGAGGGAGCTGGGATTGTTCAGCCTGGAGAAAAGGAGGCTCAGGGGTGACCTTATCGCACTCTACAGGTACCTCAAGGGAGGCTGTAGCGAGGTGGGGGTTGGTCTATTCTCCCATGTGCCTGGTGACAGGACGAGTAGGGAATGGGCTAAAGTTGCGCCAGGGGATGTTTAGGTTGGATATTAGGAAGAACTTCTTTATGGAAAGGGTTGTTAGGCATTGGAATAGACTGTCCAGGGAAGTGGCTGAGTCACCATCCCTGGAGGTCTTTAAAAAAACATTTAGATGTAGAGCTTAGCAATATGGTTTAGTGGACGACTTGTTAGGTCACTAGGACGTGTTAGGTCAGAGGCTGGACTCGGTGATCTTGGAGGTCTCTTCCAGCCTAGATGATTCTGTGATTCTGTGATTTATTATAATTCGAGGCCCAAAGAAAAATGATGTCAATACCATATAATACAAAATCTCCCAGAGACTTATTCTGTATATATATATGCCTCACATAGAGGGCCTGGTGCTAATCTTTGTTATTAAAGTGATTACTCATACTCAATTAGGAAGCTGTCCTCTGCCTCAGAAAGATAACGACCTCCTAACTCAGCCCTCATGCCATCCAGCCCATAATAGACATGGTCTGTTCAGCACAAAACAGCATCTCTACAGTTGTGCGACGGAATCGTGCACGTGCTTGCAGCCAGGTCGGAGCTGCTCCTTTTTATGAACACGAATGCCCAGCTTCCATCGGACCAAGGCACTGGGTCTTGTTGCTCACACAAACCTGGTGCCTAGATTCTACACAGGTTCCTGCTCAGACATGGGCCAACTCTGCTGGCCCAACAAGAGAAGCAAGCTGAGCCTTCACAGCCAACACTCCTCCAAATCAGTCTTCTTGCCTGTGCTTTCTTCGGATTTGGTACCAGGAACTGCAATGAAATGCTCACAGTAATCAGCCCAGGGACTGCAGAATGCACCCCAGGCCAAGGTTCAGAGATGTTCCTCCAGAGCCCACATGATAAGGGGCTAACAGCAGGCAGTGAAGAGATATTGAATGGTTTCGCTTTTTCGGGTGCCAGCACAAAAATAACTTAGGCAACTCTTGCAAAATGAAAGAAAAACTTTTCAGTGATATTTGTTTCTGAGTTCTGGTTTGGAATCATTTTGTTTGCTATATTTTCCTGCAAAGTCATAATTTTCATTACTGAAGCTACATGCAACCTGTATTATTATGATACCACAGACTTCTATAATAATTGAAGGTTTCTATTTTCTTCTATATTTTTAGAACTAAGTGGAATTTTATTTGATCATATCACTCTTAAAACAGGCAATATACCATGTAAATGGCATATATAATATACCATGTAAATGGCAGCAATATACCATGTAATGAATCCTAATGTTAAGCAATAAGGAAATCAGGAAGAAAAAAAAAAAAAAAAGAGGAAAAAAAAAAAAAAAAAAATTAAAATTTTTTAAAGAAATTTTTAAATAAAAAAAAAAAAAAAAAGAAAAAAAAAAAAAAAACAGGGAATTCTTAAGCTAGAAGACATTTGAAAAAAACTGTTCCCCAAAGAAACTTCACTGAAATTAGTACTCTCAGCAATGTTTCCCACTTCAGCAAAGTTCAACATTTTTTAATGAAAAAAGATTTGGGCAGAGCAGCTCCAGCAAGCTTGACATGACAGCTCCATAGATTCCTCTTGTGTGATAAGAACTCATTTTATTCTCTACTAATCGCTGCTACCAAAAAAAAAGAGCAGATATACCATATGTGGATGATGAGTCCCAGTCATCACTGACTGCACAAGAGACTGGCTCAGACATGGGCAAAGCAATCCAGTAATAAGTCACAGCAAGGCTACTCTGATGGCATCCAGGGGAAGCAGAACCCATCCATCTGTCAAGAATAATAATTCTCTGCCCCTTCTCCCCCCACCTCCATGGTCATGGGATGTAAGGGAGGAAAATCCCAAGGAGGACATGGGTAAACTTATCCATCTTCCCAGCCAAGTTTTACGGACCCTGGGGATCCTTTACTCGGTAGCTGTAAGGTATCAACCAATAATTCACTGCTGAGATCACGAGTGAGCTGGCAGCCTGCACAGCTCCTCTCCTCCCTCACCTGACTAGTGGCCCTGGCTGGTGCAGCTGCTGGGAGCCTTGCATAGAGATGGAAGTGTCCCACCAAACGACAGCAACTGCCAAGCCACTATTGTGAGGCATTTCTCAGTTAATCAGTGCCTTGCGAGAGGCACTGACACATTCTTTATCCAATTTATTCCCATCCCACTCAAGCCACATCTAGTTCCAGTTTCTGTCACTGCTGAGCTGATGACAACAGAAAAGTTGAGTCATTCTTCTGAAACACTTGCACCTCCATTTCCTACATTGCTGGACTGTGCTGCTTCATCATTTGTGACAACTTAAATGAAACGGTGCCAAGGGTGGACTGAGCAGTCTGAAAAGCCCAATTCATTTTATCTACAGATGCATATTGTTGTACTCCTCTTTGCAGTACAGAGGAGGGGGAAGGATATTAGAAAAGATTCCGTTTCTTTCTGTCACATGCTCTGAGAAGAATTGGACTTATCACTACACTTCCAACTTCACTCTTTTCTTTATAAGTGCAAAGTAAAAATTGGCCTTCACTCCCTGCTACTGTGGAGTGACAACCATCCCGATCCAAAGATAACTGCTTGCTCACCACTGCAGAGTAGTCCAAAACCCACTAAGTACTGCAAGAGAATATCCTCTTGCAGCCCATGACAACACCAAAAGGAGCAAGAGGTATCAGAGTGAGCCAACTACTTTGCTCCTACATAATGTAGCTTCATTTCCAACATACACTTCTGATAAAGGTGCTGCCCCCTCCCACAGTACTTCTTCCTTTGCTGTCATTGCTGTTTCCATTTCACCCCACAGTGGACCAAGCTGCTAAGAAGTCCCTCAGTTGTCAGAGACAGACTGAGGAATTGATTCTCAACAAATGTCATTCCAGCAGGTTAAGACGCAGCACTTTGATTAAACAGGGAAAACTAAAAATACAGAAATTACATGTCAGATGACATGAGAAAAAGAAAATGGAGTCCAGCTTTGAATAGAAATAGACAAGTGTCCTTTTGCTGAAGGGTTATTTTATAAAATAGCTCTTTGATCTCTTGCAGACAGCCTGTGGCTCAAAAGCCCAAACCACAGGTGCTTTGTTTAGCTGGCTCGCATCCCCTAGTGACCAGGAGTCACGGACAGCACACAGGTCACAGCGGAAGCACACACCTCATCCCCACATATCTGCAGACAGAATGGCTTTTCTCCACTGTCAGCACGGCGTTCATTGTCTGGCAGCCATCACCCCTCTGCTGGCTCAACCCCATGCCAAGTTATGCTACACTTTCAAAAGAAGTTTAAATTCCACATTTAAGCACCAAGACAAATATACAGTTGTGGCCTTGGAAAGGATGTGTTCCTGCAGGTCTACCTGCTGTTCCCCTAGACCAGGCCCCAGTTGCAAGGTCCCACACCGACAGCATGTACAGCAAATCCAAGTCCCTCTGCCAAATGGCCAAAAGCAGCCCTGCTGGCTGAGCTCAGAGCTGTTAACTTCATGTCATGCTTTCATCCTGAAGTCACAGAGTCTCACAAATTGAGGCCTTTTCTCAGTCATATTATATTCTCAGCTTTGGGCCACAATAATAATAATTGGTGTATTTTGCTTGTGCACAACGTAGCCGTTTAGTATGTGTCAGTGATAGTAAAAATATGAAGCAAGTTCTTCCTCTTTATTTCATAATTTTAGCTTCTTGAGGAACGCTGAAGCAAAATTTATTTTAGAGTTCTTGATAGCAGTAAGGTGAAATGCAAACAAACACTTGTATTTTCTTCTATATTTACAACAGTAAAGTTTCTATGGGCTGTTCAAGGGTGGCTTTGTTCTGTTCCAGAGACATCTGTATGAGATCCTTGTGTGTACCAAGCTGTGTTTGTATAAGAGCTCCGAGGACAGAAAACAGCTATAAAACTTGAGGAGTTATTTGCTGTGACATTAGTATTATGAAATTTCACATCTCACCGCTCTCACCTTTAGCAATTACTATCAGTTGGTAACTATCGTGTTCCAAGTCTTTCACTGCAGTATCAGACCCTCAGCATAGGAAGCCAACAGAAGGATCCAGCATGAGGCTGTGGGTCTCAGAAGGATGAAGATTAGGTAGGAGATAATCAACCCATGAAGGCAGGAAGGGGACTGAGTTCAGCAAGTGCATCTGCAGTGAAGACGGAAACAGAGAGGCATGATTTCCTTGACACTTTCACAATTGGTTTTGTGCTTGTAAGGACAAAACAGTGTTATTGCTCCCTTATCACCATGAAGAACTAAAAGGCAGTACTGTGTACTACTGTGCTATGCAAAGGACAGTCAGTACTGTGCTGGCCTTTTGGGAGAATCATACGTATGTTTGACAGATTTGTACAGGGCTACCTGCTTTGTTCTTGCTCACTAAACTTCCCATAAGCCATGGTAAATTTCCCTTCCTAGAAAACGCTTTCTAGCTCCTCTGTTGTCGGCACAGCAGCAAATAACCAGGGTATGGAAATCAGTGCTCCAGAACAGCAGTGGCCCTGTTTTCTATGGTTGCACTAAATTAAATTTTCTTTGTTGCCCATGGAGAAGGGGAACACGCGGCAGAGAAATGTGCCATATAAATGCTAGGAAAAACAGGAATCCTTCATCTTAGACATGGGTGTGATGGCACTGAAGGCAAACTATGGCTTGTGAGAGGGCTGAAGAGCTACAAAGTGCCCAGCACTATCATTAACTCAGCACTGTCTCTGCATGCACAGGGTGATACAGTCCACACCGTAGCTGTACCTGAGATCCTCACTTTTACTAGTTCTCTAATAAATTATTAGTCAGTACAGTGCCTTCCTACTGAAAATGAATTACACTCAGCGATGAGCACTGCCGTGGCAGAGGTTAGCTCACAGCCCAGCAGGACACTGTGGGCAGTGACATGCAGTGACTCAGTGCCAATCTTCCAGTTCACAGCAGCCTGAGCAAGGGCAGGCTCCAGCTCCTGCTTTAAAGGCTACCCTGCTCCAAAGTAGAGAACAACCTGTGGCACACATACTCTAACACAGGCATTCATCCTGACTGTGGATGTGCTGCTCCTGCCAAGGGAGCGAGCAGTGGGAGGAACCACCTCCCTCCTGCCACCGAGCACTGAAGTCACAGAGTGGTTGAGGTGGGAAGGGGCCTCCAGAGATCATCTAGGCCAACCCCCTACTCAAGCAGGGTCACCCAGAGTATGTTACACAGAATAGCATCCAGGTGGGGTTTGAATATCTACAAAGAAGGAGACTCCACAACCTCTCTGGGCAGCCTGTCCCAGTGCTCTGGCACCTGAACTGTAAATAAGTTCTTCCTCATATGGCAATGATACCTCCTGTGGTTCAGTTTATACCCATTACCCCTTGTCCTGTGACTGGCCACCACTGAGAAGAGTTTGGCCCCAGCCACTTTACATTGTCCCCTCGGGTATTTAAAGAAGTTGATAAGATCCTCTCTCAATCTCCTCTTCTAGGCTAAACAGGCCCAGCTTGCTTAGTCTCTCCTCATGGGACAGATGCTCCAGTCCCTGGAGTGCCTGCAGTCACCCCTGCCTACTGCATCTTGATGTTGGCACTACCCTTTGCTCTCCCAGCTGTGCAGGCAAGCCTTCTTCACCTCCTTTCCTTCCCCACATGGATTCCATGCTGCTTGCAAAACCCACAGGGTGGCCCTGCCTCAGTGGGGCTGCAATGGGGACAGCGGGTCATGGCAGACAGTGAGCCAGGCAGAACCCATGCCACACACTGCTGACAGGAGGCTGCCCCAGCTGCCACCACAACGCATTCACCATAACACAGCTCCTGCACTGCCCTCGGCTCCTGCCCCATCTCCAACAGCGTCACTGTGCTGTGTGCTGTGGATGTGTTCCACTCCCTGTCTGGAGGTCACACACGACTAACTTTATGGTGCTGGAATAAAATTCCTCTGTGTTTTATTGCTGCCATGAGATGGTTTTGTAGCCTGTGAAACGCAAGCAGGAAGCAAGGCCCTGCTTTGAAGCCCTGCACTGGGAACCAGCCACTCTGTTTATGGCTCTGCAAGACCTGGACTTCAGAAGAAATCAGAATGTTTCCTTGCCTAGGTGTACTTGTATGCTTTATTCTGCAGATCTATGACTAATGAAATCAGCAGGGGTGTGCTGAATTACTTCAGTGATTTCAGCTGTGTGAAAGGGTTGGGAGAAGCTTTATATCTCACCCATTAAAAGCCCCTATCACTTCTTTCTGACCAAATTGGGCTGTGATGGGAAGCTTTGGGGTATGTGCATACCTTTGCAGCAGAGAACATCTCACAGAGGCTTAGCTGCAAAACTATAATGCATGGAGCACAGACGTCACCCCTCCCACCAAGCAGGGAGCCAATAGACCTACTGTAACACCAGCACCATTCTTGCTGCTCTGTGCACAGGGGGTTAAGACAGAGGCTAACCCAAGTGTGAAGCTGTTCCTACCAGACATCTCTCACAGGACACTGACCTCACACAAGTCATTAGCTTGTTGCATCATACTCACACTTCCTCATGAACTTTCCTGAATGCCACAGGCAGACCAAAGCCAGGAGCTTTCCACTGCTCCTGTGCTGGAGGGGAAATCCCACAACTCCTTGGGACATCTTAAAAAATGTAGCAGAAACCAAAACCCCAGAGCTCTGAGCTGCAGATCTGTGTAATCAACCCAAATGACTCGTGCCTTTGCTGCCACTTCTTCACACTGCATTAAAAAAGACAGATTCTGGAGAGATAGAACACTAGCTGAGCATATTCATCTTAAACTGATCTGCCTCTGGCTCACTTAAAAAAAAAAAAAAAAAAAAAAAAAAAAAAAAAAAAAAAAAAG